>NW_006921973.1:1552263-1588605 GCF_000298275.1 Orycteropus afer afer
TGTTTATGAGCTACAGCTGGTTTAAAAAATATGAATAAAAATGAAATTTGAACACAGAGTTTTAGTTGACTGAGTAATACCATCTCAGTTTTAAAATCTGAATACTGAATACAGTCACTTACCTAGAATTCTGATGAGCCTTTATAATTGAATATTTGAGAATGATATACAGTAAAAGTTGAGAAGTAATTTTCTTTCTCAAGATTGACTGCAAAAATCACAAAGCATATGTAGATTGTAATTAGCATCAAAACATGGAGGTTGTATATAATTTAGAAAAAAATATATATCTTATATGGAAAGAAATATTCATATCTTCCATGTAGATTGAGTGGTCTCTCAAAATATCTTATACATTTAGCAATCTATAATTTACAAAACCTGAAAGTTAGCACAAGCTAGCCAGCTTACATCAAATAATTGCCTGATTTATTTTAAGTGAAGATTAAAACAGAACATTCATTAAATAAAAATTTAAAAATGTGAAAACAATTACCAGAATATAAATGGCAGATTTCAACTCCTCACTTCACTGCAGGGAAAGCTTTGGTGTGTGTGGATTAATGTTCCACTGTAGAAAGTAGTTGTGAGAAATTTATTAATGGGTTCTCTTTATCCAGTTATTGGAGGGAATAACCTCCTACTATCTTCAATAATCCCACATATCTTGATTGCAAGATCTGCTGGAAAGCAATTTGACTAAGTCCAGATTCCTGTGTGAAATTTAATATCTATGAAATTCCACTTTAGGAAAATGTTAAGCTTGCTCATTTATTGTTAAACCTTAATAAAAAGAGAAAGGAGAGGAAACTGACATTTACTGTACCTATAATATGCATGCAGCCACACAATATATAGAAATCATATTGTTTAATCTTCCCAAACACTGGAGAAAAATACATTGTTTCTGTTTTAGAAATAGGCATTCTCAAAGGATTATAACTTTGCCAAAGTCTCATAATCAGCAAGTAGTGGAACCCTAGGCTATCCAAGTTTGCCTTTACAGACACCTGATTCTAAACCTAGTTTTATTTTCCCTAATTATATCATATCATTTTCAGAAATCTTCCATTTGAGTTTATAAAATTTTTTAATAACTGAAGTATTAATAAATATGTAATAAAACTACATTTTTTTCATTTGATATTCCCTGTTGCCTGAAACATATATTTATTATTCAGAATAAAGCCAGGAAAAGATATTTACCTATCACTTACAAACAAATACAGATTCTAAAAAAAAAAAAGGAAAACATTTTCTTATCCAGTAGGCAGAAAATGTAAACCCTTCTTATTCATGATGATGAATGCTTGAACACTTCCAGTAAGGGAAAATTCACTAACATTCAGAGGGAAATACAGTGAGGAAGTTTCTCTTCACATATTTAAATGGATTTCTTGTATCTGTATGTGCCTTAAGACAAAATTAGTGTTCAATAAGTATCTATTGAAACAATGTTCTAAAGTTAACATATTACTAAATAGAAGAGGCATTGGATTTTAATAGCAAAACAAATATTTTATTACTTCACTATTATGAAATGCCTGCCATTGGGAAAGCTATGGAGGTAAGAGTTTATTAGTAGTAACCAGTGATGGGAAGGACAGGGGGAAGGGAAAATCATTGGTTAGAGAACACAGAGGTTTTACTTATGTAAATGGAAAATTTTATGACAATTTTTTTGTAATTATTGTAAAACATAATTGATGCAATTGATTTTATTGAATTGTGAATGTGAAAAGTGGTGAGCTGCTAGATGTCTTATTCTTAATGTTACTACAACATTAAAATAAAAAAAAAGGTAAAAAGTACTGTTAATCTACCTTTCAAATACAGGAAACTGCAGAAAACATTGTGGATATAGTGAGTATGAATTTGGAAGTTTTATTCAAAATTGTTAGATTTATTTTCAAAAGTAATCATTTGGGAACTGCAGAGTCATTTAGGATTTTCCTGTCAACATAACATAAATGTCATGAACTCACCAATAGTAAGAAATTTTTGTTATGAATTAACATGAATAAGGCATGGAATTAGATTTGTAAGGATTCATGTCATTATGTTTCTTAAATGAAAAATTTTAGACATACCCAAAAGTAGAAAGCTTAGTCTAATAGCGCCCATATACCCACATACGTATACCATATTAACCATACTACTAACACTTTTACTTACAAAAATACTACAGAATCACATTAATTGTTTTTGTGCCTTTAGTTGTGTTTTAAATAAATGTAAAAAAAAAAAATTGTACATCCATTGAGAATATACCAATAACCATACATAGATAATATCCCTACATATGTATTGGTATGTTCTCTAAAAAATGTCCATAAGCAATGCAAAGCTAGCAGGAAGCAAATTAGGATAACTTATTAGCCACTACTAAGCACCTTGAAGGAGTGAGTCATTGTTGCTGTAGACTATGGAGTATGGTCATGGAGAACGTCAAGCTCAACTGACTCAAAATAGTATACAAAAATATTGCTCTACATCTTATTTTAGTGAGTAGCAACTGGGATCTTAAAAGCTTGCAAGTGACCATCTAAGATGCAACTATTAGTCTTTTCTTGTCTACAGCAAAAAAAAAAAAAAAAGTGAAGATAATAAATGACACGTGTAAATAATTAATTTGTCCAAAGGACTAATGGACCACATAAACCTTAGCCTTCATGACTTCATCTTCAACGAAATATCAGAAAGGCAACAGTTTGCACAGAGAGAAAGCTAGGAAGGCAAGAATGCACAGGCAAGAAGGACATAGGGAAAGGGTAAACACAGGGAAAAAATAGGAGGAGAAAATGGGGAATGTAATCAGTGTCACAAAACAATATGTGTATGAACTGTTGAATACAAAATGAACCTGCCTTGTAAAATTCCACCCAAATCATAACAAAATGTTTTCAAAAGGAATGTACATTCAAAACACTGTATTCTAAAGTCACTTAAAATAATTATTTTCACAAATGTGAAATATCAGGAATATTATTTTTAATTTTTAGATATTGCTTTTTGTATTAAATTTTACTTTTATAAACAACTAAATATTGTTGTTACTGTTGTAATGCCTCTAGTGTTTAAACACCATAACAAGGTACGTTTAAAGAAGTCTTGCTTCCAAAGCTGAAAACTCCACACTGTCCTCCCCCCACATATATCATTTTCCTATGGGTGATATTGATACAAGTTTTTGGTTTGTCCTTTTAGTGTTTCTTTTGCCAAAATCAAACAAATGTATTAAAAAAAAAAAAAAAAAAAAACCTCATTGACATCAAGTCAGTTCCGACTCTTAACCAACCCTTTAGAATTTCCCAGACTGTAGACCTTTACAGAAGCAGACTGCCTCATTTTTCTTCCATGGAGTGGGTAGTGTGTTTGAACTACTGACCATTTGGTTAGCAACTAAATGCTTTAACCACTATGTCACCAGAACCCTTTAACATATCAAAACCCTAAACACGTTGCCAACTATTCAATTCCAACTTGTAGCAACTGCCATGGGGTTTCTGAGGTGGTAAATCTTTACGGAAGTAGATTGCCACATTTCCCTTTTGCAGAGTGGCTAGTGGGTTTGAACTGTCAACCTTCTGGTTACCAGTCAATGCAGAAATTATCCTCATTGATTTTTTATAGCTGCACAGTATTATGCTGTGTGAAGGAACATAGTTTATTCTTACTGACAGGCATTTCAAATACTTCAAATATTAGAAATAGAAACACATTGAGAAATCTTTTGCATATTTTAGCCAAGGTTTCTTTGGGAGAGATTAGTAATTTAGATTGACTGAGTCAAATGTTAGTAAATATTGCCAAATATCTCTCTGCATGATTTATATCATTTTTCATTCTCAGCAGCAATTTATCAAACAACCAGCCTGCCAGCAGACTATGTTAACAAACTTTTTGGTTTTGGCATACCATAATTGCAATGTGATTCTTTGAATCAATCCAGGGAGATGAAGATCAAACATATCTAATACTAAATTGTGTGGTTGGAAAAAAATCCCATTCCACATATCCTGTGGAAATCTCACATTCCCTTCCTTGCTCAGTACAGATTCTAGTTACCCATACAGTCCTTCTCTCTCTCATAGCCAGCCATCTGGGGCTATGTCAGCAGAAACCAACGACAAAGTTCGCAGTCTGTGTCACTCCATCCATTTCAGATTAGCTGACCCCAAATTAGGAGATTTCATTTACACTCCTAGGATATTAGACACAAGATCAAGAAGACATATCAGATCAACCAGCCTCTACTGCTCCTTTGGATCTGTAAATTTCTGGAATGACTCACATAATTCACAGAGAGCATACCATACTTACTACAGATTTATCTCAACCAAAAAGAATACAAAAAAAGATGAATAGTGTGCAGTCTAGGTCTTCCCAAAAAAGGAAGAGCTACCTTCTCCCATTCATGGTCAACAATCAGGAAGTTACATCAGGCCTCAAAGCTCAGAGCTGTTATTGGTCTCACCACATAGCCATGATCACACCTCCTGAGGCTTAGTTAGCTTTGGGTACCATTTGTTAGCCTCTGGTGTAATACAGCTCTCAGGAACTCAGAAAAAAAGTCTAACCTGCTTTGTGTACCTGATAACAGCATTTTTTCAATTTGTGTCCCTCCTACTATGACACGTTACCATCTCAAATTTATTAGGGCTACTTCTATCCTCTCATATATAAACATTCTGTTTTTATTTTTTATTTACTTTTCTATTAATTAATTAATCTCATTTTTTTTAATATTAGGAGTTATTTAAATGTTAAAAAAATATTAGCCTTTTTTTCCATTATATAAATTGCAATTATCTTTTCCCAACATGCTGATGAAAGTACAAAATTAATTTACTTATGCTATTTTTGTGCCAGAAAAAAAAAAAAAAAGTTTGTATGTGATTTAATTTAACTTTTATTTTATTTTACTTTTTATCTAAACTGTTTGGACTTTTTCTGTTATAGTCATATACTTTAATTTCCATTTAACTATTCAGGTGTCAAGATTATATTTATTTAAAAGCCCATATTTCCTAAACTGAATCAATATTTCATCTTTATCATATATTACATTTCCATATGCATTTTATGAAGTTTCTGTACTGGTCTGTTAGTCTATCTACTAAAACATCCACATTTTTAACACAGGTTTTTACACTGATTTATGGCACTACACTGCTTTAATTGTATAGGTTTTACAGTATACATTCATATATGATGAGGCATGTTTGCTCTAACTTATAATTTTGGAGTAGGTACCTGGTGACTTTCATTTGATTTTGTTTTGTTTATAAAATACAGAATTTACATGACTAATTTCAGAAACAAAGAGAAAAATGACCTGTTGTGTTTCTTAGTAAGATTTGATTAAATTTATAAATTAATTTAGAGAAAATTGACATGTTTCAATGTTGAATATTCCATTTCAATTACAAATTGTCTTTCTATTTATTGTTGTTAGGGGGAGCTCTGGTAGTGTAGTGTCTAAGGCACCTGACTGCTAACCAGAGGGCTGGTGGTTCAAACCCACCAGCCATTCCTCAGAAGGAAGGTTGGGTAATCTACTTCCGTAGTGAAACTGCCTCAGAAACCCAAGGAGGGGTCACAATGAGTCAAGTCTCTAACTTGACAGCACACAACAACAGCAGCATTTGTTGTTGGTAGTTGCCGTTGAGTCATCTCCGACTCATACCAACCCTATGCTCCACAGTATGAAACACTGCCTGGTCCTGTGCCAGCCACACGATCAGCTACACCTGAGCCCATGGTTGCAGCCACTGTGTCAGTTGATCTCCTTGAGAGCCTTCCCTTCTTCTTTGACCCTTCACTTTACCAAGCTTGGTATCCTTCTTCAGAGAATGGTTCCTTCTGACAACTTGACCAAAGTAAGTGAGACAAAGTCTGGCCATTCTCACTTCCAAGGAGCATTCCAACTGCACTTCTTCCAGGACAGATATGTTAGTCCTTTTAGCAGACCATGGCCCTTTTAGCATTCTTGTCCAACACCTCAACTCAAAAGCATCGACTCTTCTTTGGTCTTCCTTATTCATCGTCCAGCTTTCACATGCATAAGAGGTGATTGAAAATACCATGGCTTGGGTTAGACTCACTTTAGTCTTCAAGGAGACATCTTTGCTCTTCAGCACTTGAAAGAGGTCTTTAACAGCAGATTTGCCCAATGCAAAACGTCATGTGATGTCTTGACTGCTGCTTCCATTGGAGTTGATTGTAGAACCAAGTAATATGAAGTCCTTGACAACTTTAATCTTTCCTTTGTCCATCGTGAAGCTGTTTATTAGACCAGTTGTGAAGAATTTTGTTTTCTTAATATTGCAGTGATCCATACTGCAGTCTGTAATCTTTAATCTTCATCAATAAGTGCTTCAAGTCATCCTTACTTTCAGCAGGCAAAGTTGTGTCATTTGTGTATCACAGGTTGTTAATGAGTCTTCCTCCAAAACTGATGCCACATTCTTCATTTAATCCAGATTCTCGGAATTTGCTCAGCATACAGATTGAATAAGTATGGTGAAAGAATATAACCCTGACACATTCCCTTCTTGATTTTAAAACATGCAGTATACCCTTGTTCTGTTCAAAAGACAGCCTTTTGATCTATTTATTAGTGTCTATTTCTATGATTTTTAGTACTAGTTTATACTTTTACATTTAAGGAGTTTACATTTGGTTTCCTGTTTTAGATGGGGCATTCCAAACATTGTTGTTGTTAGGTGCCACTGAGAGCATAGAATGAAAACATTTCCCAGTCTTGTGCCATATTCATAATATTTGCTATTTTGTTTATCTGGTGCCACTCTAACAGAAAATACCACAAATGTATTATTTTAACAAATGGGGATTTACTCTCTTAAGTTCAAGAGGCTAGCAGTCTGAGTTCAAAGTGTGAGCTCTAAGGGCTGGGTGAAGGCTCTTGACCTCTAGCTTTAGCTCTGACTCTTGTTCCTGGCCCACTGGAGCTAGAGGCATCTCTTAACTCAAGCAGCTGCTGACTGTTGAGGCTGACAAACCCAAGGGTGACAAGTAAAGTGGCACAGTCCAAAAATTATCACGCAATGCGGCAGGACACTAGTTCAAGTCCAGAAACAGTCTCAAGATTAGCAGGCAACATGGCAGGCCTCAACCAAATGTGGGATCCAAATATGCCAAGAAGCTCAAGATCTTCCTCACCATGTCTTCTAACATACTTGAAGCAGACCAACTCCTTAAGGCACCTCCTCAGTTGCTCACACTATATTCCACCATGGAGTTGATTACCAGTCCCATCAAGGGGTATAACTACATCCAGCTGCCCAGCAACTCAAAACCAGGCTTGCCAAGTTGACACATAACCTTAACTACCACAGTTGCTATGCTTCAACTCAGTGTTGCTGCCACTCTGTCAATCCATCTTGTTGATGATCTTTCTCTTTTTCCCTAATCCTCTGTTTTACCAAGCATGATATCCTTCTTCAGGGAGTAGATCCTCCTGAAAACATGACCAAAGTATAAGAGAAAAAGTTTTGCAATCCTTGCTTCTAAGGAACATTCTGGCTGTACTTCATCCAAGACAATTTGTTCTTTGGCCTATTCATGGTATATTAAACATTCTTCGCCAACACCATAATTCAAATGTATTAATTTTTCTTCAGTCTTCCTTATTCATTGTCCAATTTTCTTATGCATATGATGCAATTGAAAATAACATGGCTTGGGTTACACACATTTTAGCCTTCAAGATTATATCTTAGCTCTTCAACACTTTAAAAAGGTCTTTTGTAACTGATTCATCAGTGTAATTCTTTGTTTCATGTCTTGGATGATATTTCCATGAGAGTTTATTTTGCATCCAAGTAAAATGAAATCCTTGATGTTCTAGTGCTGCTCTGACAAGAAGATATCACAAATGGGATGGCCTTAAAAACAGGAGTTTATTCTCTTAGAGTTTGGAGGCTTTAAGTCCAAGTTAAAAATGCCAGGTTACAGGGGCTGGGTGAAAGCCCCTCAACCTTGGGGTCCAGCTCTACCTCATGCTCCTGGTCTACTGGAGCTAGAGGCGTTTCTTTACTCAGACAGCTGCTGGCTGCTGAGGCTTCCAAGCCCAAGGTTGACAAGTAAAAACGCACAGTCCCGATGTCACCAAACCACAAGGCAGGCCATTAACTCAAGTCCATTGTAAGTCCCAAGGTCAGCGGAGCTTGGGGGCTGCTTAACAATGACATGGGTACATGCAGGGTCCAAGTGTGCCTTAAGCTAGAGACCATTCCCCAAAGCTTCTGCTTATATACAGGAAGCAGACCATGTTCCCTAAGGCAGCTACTCAGCTGTTTACTGAGTAAACATTATGTAGATTTCATAATGGAGTTGATTACCAGTCTCATCATGGAGATTACTACATCCAGCTGCCCAGCCAGTCAACCAGGCCCAGCCAAGTTGACACACAAACTGAAATACCACACTTAACAAGTTCAATCTTTTCTCTGTTTATCATGATGTTGCTTATTGGCCCAGTTGTGAGGATTTTTGTTTTCTTTATATTGAGGTGTAATCCATATTAAATATTTTGAAACTTCTCAGTTTCAAGTCCTCTTCACTTTCAGCAAGCAAAGTTGTGTCATCCGCCTATCACAGTTTGTTGATGAGTCTTCCTCCCTGATGCTGCATTCTTCCTCACATTGTCCAGCTTCTGTGATTATTAGTTCAACATGCAGATTGAACAGGTGTAGGGAAAGATACAATTTGGTCACACACCTTTCCTGATTTTGAGTCCTGCACTATCCTCTTGCTCTACTCAATCTGCCTCTTGGTTTATGGACAAAATTTTCATGACCACAATTAAGTGTTATGGAATTCCCATTGTCTGTAATTTGTTATGAGCCAGTCAAATGCCTTTGTATAGTCAATAAAACACGGGTGAACATCTTGCTGGTATCCTTTGCTTTCAGCCAAGTTCCATCTATCATCAACAATGATATCCCTCATTCCACCTCCTTTTCTGAACCTGGCTTGAATTTCTGGTGGTTTCCTGTTTATGGACTGCTGCAACTATTCTTAAATTATTTCCAGCAAATTTTACTTGCACATGACATTAATGATATTGTTTGATAATTTCTGCATTCCCAATCATTATTATTTTTGATTAGCTACTGGTTGGATTTTATAACCCACTGACCTAATCATGCTTTACTTATTTTCTGTTTCTTTATATGTACCGTTCTGAGTAAGTTTTCCTAGTTATCTCATGTTCTTTTTCAATACAGGTATACCTTGTTTTGTTGTGCTTCTCTACTGAGCTTTACAGATATTATATTTTTTTTTACAAACTGAAGGTTTGTGGCAACTGTGGTTCAATCAAGTCTACCAATGTCGTTTTCCCAACAGTATGTTGTCAATTTGTTTCTCTGTTTCACATTTGGATAATTCTCACAATATTTCAAATTTTCATAATGTTATTGCTCATATAATAGATTATAGTATAGTGTAAACATTACTTTTATATGCACTAAGAAACCAGAAAAACTGTGTGGCTCACTTTATTACCATATTAGTTTTATTGTAATGGTCTGGAACTGAACCTCCAGTATTTCTGAAGTATGCCTATATGTAGGTTCTTCTTTTATTTTAGGAATGTCCTTTGGAGTTAAATTTTAAATATTGAATATTTAATTGTGTTTTTAAATCCATGCTCTGTTACATGATTATTTTCATTTTTTTTTTTTTTAGGGAGATTCTAATTATCAATATATATATCAAAATATATTTTCACACCAGTATTTGCCTTCCTTGAGCCCCTTTCCATAAACTTCCTAAACTTCTTGTTTCTCACCCAGAGTTCATGCTTTACTTTAATATGGCTTATATGTGCAATATGTATATATATATGTTTTTTCTTTTCCTCAGAAAGAGGCTTTGTCTTTAAGGAAGAGAGTATTTGCAGACAATATGTGAATGTTGTGACTTGTTCAAAAACCACAACACTGTTGCGATTTCTATATCTATGTGCAGATTTTTGTTGTTGTTGTTGTTTCTTTTGGTACGTTTTTACAACGTGGTGCATGTTTGAATTTTCTTAGATTCCTTGACCATTCTGATTTGCATTTCCACAAATTTCCATACTGGGTTCACCTTCTCTTTCTGGAAGTAAATAATTACTGGAGTTTTCTTTTTGTTGTTATTGTTGTTTGTTTCTATCATATTATAAGTATTCTTCTTTTATGTTCTGAAGTTCCTCCCACAAAGTTTTTGTCAGGCATGTGTCCTAATGCTATCAATGATTTGAGCAACCAACTTGTTACAGGAGTTTTTTCTTTAGTTATCCTCATTAATTGGCTTGACTCACATTATGCATTCTGTGTTCCAAATGCAAACTCTGAATGTGACTTTTAGAAATAACATTTGTTGACACCCTACAGATATATCAACAGACCTAATAATCTCTTTCAGAGAAGTATGAACTCATAGAAATGAATAATTGCCTGTGTTATGTCATATTAAAATTTATTTTTAAGGTGGGGAGGAGATGCAAACTATTCTACTAGACAATCTAATTTGGCATTTTATAAACTTGGCTTCTCAGTTTATAAGTGAGCACAATGCCACCAGGACAGATGGGTTCCTGAGAGAAGTAGAACAAGCATCAAGTTTGACAATTATGTGCTAGATGAACATCCAAGAATATGGAAGTCCGAGGATCTCAGATTCATGCTAATCTGAAATTACATTGATATTTTTTGTCAGTATTTGAATATTGAAAACTGCAGCTATATTTTTATATATCTCAAAGATTGCCTTTGAGAATCCATTGTCATTTCCTAAAACTTCCTTGGAGGATAGTGTTCCCCATAAAGTTTATTCACAAACAGCATTTTAATATAATACTGTGTGTTGGGAACATCAGAATTTATTACTAATTGAGGAAAAGAGTATTGTTAAATCTTTCTGTTTAAAGTTATTTAATGTTAATTCATTTTCAGCTATTTGTCCTACGGAATAATCTGGATTTTTTTTTTTTTCTTTTACCTTTTTATCTGAGCTTATTTAACAGAAAGGTATCATCCTCAAAAAACAAAACAAAAAAAAACCACAACAAAAAAAACCCTTCATTTTCTGCATTAAAAAGTAATTCAATATGAATATATAAGTATTGTTTAAAAACATTTTTAGTTCATTGTACATGTATGTTTTTATGATTAAATGGGATTTTATCTAGTAATCTAAGATCGTGTAATACTTCAGAAGAATCAGAGCAAGAGCCAGAGAAAAACACAAATTTCATTGTTTACCACTGCTGAGAACCCAGGAAATAAACAACTGTGTGCAATAGGTACATATGGATGTTTTATGACTGCAGTCTTTCCCTGGCTTGGGAACTTCTGTTAAGAATCTCAACAGTATTCTATCACAAGCTACATATGAAAAACATTTCACCCTATATTAAAATATATATATATATATATATAT
Organism: Orycteropus afer afer; assembly: GCF_000298275.1. Classification (NCBI taxonomy): domain Eukaryota; kingdom Metazoa; phylum Chordata; class Mammalia; order Tubulidentata; family Orycteropodidae; genus Orycteropus; species Orycteropus afer. Next base: position 1,563,718 of record NW_006921973.1, read on the forward strand.
ATATATATATATATATATATATATATATATATATATTTGTTACATAGACTCTAAAAACTGGATTTATTTTTATTTTATATTAATTATATATTATTTACCATTTATATATGAGTATATATTTGAAAGTTATATGCATTTAACTTATATATTTGGCATAATAAAGTGCAAATGAAAGCTAAGTCTAATAATATGCTTGCTCAGGTTTCCATATTGCTATGATGTTTTTGTGTTAAAAAAGTTTTAAGTAACAACAATTTCATGTCATGCACCCCAAATTAGGAAAGCTAATCTACATAAGAAAGTGAACAAAAGTTAGAGAAATCATTCAGCGAAAACTAGCTATTCAACATTCACAAAATATATGTTGAAAGGCTATAATAGTGGCCTTTCTCTAGGTGCTTGGAAAACATATGTGAATAACAACAACAAAAATGCAAAGTGTATCACTCCTTTGTTTCACAATGTCCATAATCTAGGCTTTCCCACCTGAAGATAATTAAAAATTGATTTTAAGTGGAAAATGGCATAATTTGAAATATTGTTAATGCAGGAGAGGAGTCGCTCACAATTTTTGTGGACAAGCGGAAGCTGAGCAAACGATCTGAAGGAAGTGATTCCAACACCAATAGCTCTTCAGTCACTCTGGAGACACTACATCAATTAGCTGCTTCCTATTTCATTGACAGGGACAGCACCCTTCGAAGACTTCACCATATTCAAATTGCATCCACTGCCATAAAGGTATGAATGACTTTACTCTAAAATTGTGCTCTTCCATTATTTTTCCTACTTCTAAAATGCCTTTTTATATATTTGCATGGGTCAGTGATTTAAATAATTATGTTATAAAAAAGTTTTTTAAATATTTCCATTTGTTTTGACTTATGTAATATATTTAATATGAAATTGTGAGCATTTTGACATAATTATTTTCTCTTCATAATGGGGTCAACATTTTTCACAAATTGAATTGTATAAGCTTAACCTGAGGTGTGAAGACTCCTTCAAAGTGCACATGGGTAAATTTTGTTTTAAGAACTTTTTTTTTAATCCTTCACATTTTAATTTATGTATTTTAAGACATTATCCTGAGAAGGAGTTTTATTAATTTCGAAGTGGTCCACAGCAGAAAAATCATTACGAAACCTAGTTTTGGGAGAAACTTTATTCTCCCAAAAAGTTTTTAAGATATAGTTAAGAAGCCTAAGTACTTAGCTACATTTCTAGATGTCAAGACACACCATAATCTAGAATTAGTGAATCAACACCATGCATTTGTTTAAAATTCTCTGCCTTTGACTATGCAATGTTGACATTATGAGAACTGAGAATATGAAAGAATAATTGAGTTTTTATTTTCTCTCAAAAAAGAAAGAAAAGGTAAAACAAACTGTGGTCTCCAAAACAATAGAATTTTTAGATATAATCCTCTGGCAGGTCAGGTCAACATGTTATTGTGTTTGGCCAAAGGCCATTGCAAAATCAACAAAGCAAAGTCAGCACAATGTGATCCTAGACTAAGTTAAAACAAAACAGAATATAAAGAACATTTCTCAATGTTCTAAATGTACCATCTCATAGTTAATTAAAAAAAAAAATCATTAGATATATTGCTTTACTGATTTGTGAGATTTAATTAATGTGTGTGTTTTGTATCAGTTGAAAACTTACTACTTCAGTGTTACATTGGTAATGCTAGAAAGAAATTATTCCAAGCAATATCTTTTGCCCAAGATATGGAGAGAGAGCAAAAAAGTGGTATGTGACAATTTTTAGCTTAAGGGCGACACAAATAATACTGCAAAGTCTCCAAATAAATTACTTCGATATTGGTAGTGGCAGAAGTTGGGAAAAAAGACTTCCATAGATGTAAATTACACAATTATAGTTAGTCTTCTTCTGACTGTGGGGCTTCGGTTATGTTTAGTAAACAAATATACAAATAGTATTTATATAGTCTAGAACAGAACAAAATGTAGCCAGCACAATGCAGATGTTTTACCTAGTTTAAAACTGTGCTAAGATAAGATGTTGCTTGTGATACTTAGCTTGAGGTTGTTAATTAGAAATAGACTTTTTCAAAAATCAATTTCAATGATATAAATAGTAACATAAATCAAATTGTATTCTCTAATAAAAGACATCATTATTGTAACTGTGTTTATTATATGGCTATTGATTTCTTTTGTTCACCACTCAGGGGAATTATACAATAGAATTTTTGCACTGATACTAAGAAATATCCATATACAATTTATGTCAAAATTTAAATGGACATTTGTACGTACTTCTTTTCCCTCACAAGAGATAGATGTGCCACAAAATATACAAGTTTAATGGCATAAACTATAGTATGCAATTATTATTTTTAGATCCTGGTGATACAACTGGCAATGGTAACTCTTCATGAACGTTCAAATCTAGATGCATGGTAGAAATTAGCCCCAGAGGAGCATGACTTTTATAGGAAATGTGTGACCTAAGAGCAGGAAAGAGGAGTAACGTGGGATGCAGCAGAGTCAACAGTGTCACAGTAAAAAGGCTTCAGGGAGTGATCATTTTCCAATAACTATATAAAAGATGTTCCAGATCACATAAGGAAAATATTTTAAAGTGTTTGCAGAGTGGTTAGAGATGAGAAGGAAGAGTGGGGCTTTAGGTCTACGTGAAGAAACAACATTATAGGAATGATACAGGGGCAGATTGTCTAAAAAAAGACATGAGGTATTAGTGCCAGATAGCAACAACGTGGCTAAGAACCCAGGCACCAGAAGTGCATAGTGGGGACAATGGTAAGGTAGTGGGGAGGGGCAAAGGCAGGAGGACAGTTGGATCTTTGGTATTTTATTAATACCTGAATGGAATTCTTTTTGAGTAAGTTGTAATGATGATCCTCTCCAGAGTTGGTTGCCGTTATTGTGAAGGTTCCAGGGAAAGACTCTGTGCTAGAGCATGTGGGCCCATATCTTCAAGTGAGAATGGAGCTGGACACATAGTATTCATATGTACTTCAAGAGGTCCAAAGGCTCTTTGAATTACATATACACTTTTATGGGTCTGTGTAGTTTTCTGTATAGAATGTCTTTTATTTTCATTAATCTCTGCACAGATGATAAGTACCTCTCTTCAAATATAATGTTGATTAGGATTGCAAGTGCTTAAAAATGTAAGTTAACAAGAGTTTGTGGAAATGGGTAGGTAAAGAAGAGAATAGGCAAGTTCCAAGAGCACTCAATTAAATGAAATTGTTTGTAGGTGAAAAAACAATTCAGTGCAATGTAATATCTTTGAAATCAGGAGTCTAATTCCTTTACTATATCCTTAAAGATTCAATGTTCTGCTTTTCTATTTTAAAAATTCAAATTAAGGGTAGCAGTATTCATAATATGTTGTCTTAGGTAATATACCTTGCATTTTAAGCGTCGAACAGTAGGCATTTGTTTATTTATTTATTTGGTATTTAATTTTTTGAATAAATACCAAATGAAGTTGTTCCTTGATTCACAGAATTTAGGAGACAGTATTGTTTAAGAATAAAGTCAAATAAGATAACTACCAGATAACAGCAAAAAAATATAATTAAAGTCTGCAAAATCATACCATCTTTTATCATGATAATTATTGCAAAAATACAAAATAGTTAGGCAATTAGTGTTAATTATGAGTCAGTTTGTAGAAAATGGAACAGGGCAATTAGTTGTTTTCATCTCTTACAATTATAAATATAAAGTAGATAGTAGTCCATTAATACATCTGTAAATAATAAAAAAAGAATAACTAAAACACCCATGTGACCCATTTAATTGACATTATTCCAACTAATGATATTTACATCAAATATTATTTTCTGAGGACACTTTTGTTCCTTGAGAGTGAAATTAATACAATCTAAAAAGTTTTTTTTTTTTATTTGTTTTGATGTGCTCAACAATAACTATTTTAAGAAGAACCAAGATGTGAAAATCTATAAGTAAACCACTTATAATACCTGGAGATTTTAATTTCATGTTAATTAATTAATTTATTTATTTATTCATGTTTGGTTCTCTTTTTAATGGCAAATCCCCTTAGGGTTTTCAAAGAACGTTTTAATTTATATATAAATGTAAAAGCAAAACCACTACCATCAAGTCTATTCTGACTCACAGTGACCCTTTAAGACAGAGTTGAATTGTCCTATATATTTTACAAAGTTGTAAATGTTTATAGAAGCAGACTATTTCACTTTTCTCCAGCAGAGAGGCTGATGATTTCGAACTGAAGACTTGTGGTTAGAAGCTGAATGACTTAACCACCACACAACCAGAGTTTTCCAGCTTATATATATCAAACAAAAACCAACCCACTGCCATTAAGCCAATTCCAACTCATAGCAACTCCCATTGGGTTCCAAGGCTGTAAATCTTCCTGAAAGTAGACTGCTCCATCTTCCTTCCATTAAGCAGCTAGAGGTTTTAGGTGGTGGGTTTGAACCACCAATCTTCTGTTTAGGAGTCAAATGCCTTAGGCACTGCACCACAAGAGCTCCTTAGCTTATATATAAACAAACCAACTCACTGCCGTCAAGTCAGAACTGACTCAAAGCAACCTCTCCTTGGGTTTCTGAGGTGGTATCTTTAGTCTTCATCTTCATTTTCTGGTTTTTGTATGTGTATGATTTAATTGAAAACACCACAACTTGTGACAAATGCACCTTTGTTCTCAAAGTGATATATTTTTCTCTTTAATACTTTAAGGAGGTCTTTTGCAGCAGATATTCCCAATGCAATATATCATCTGAGTTCTTGACTGCTGCTTCCATGGGTTTGATTGTGGATACAAGTAAAATGAAATCCTTGGCAACTTCAATATTTTCTCCATTTATCATGATTTTTCTTATTGGCCCAATTGTAAGGAATTTTATATTTTTTATATTGAAGTATAATCTATACTGAAGGCTATAGTCTTTGAACTACATCAATAAATGCTTTAAGTACTCTGCTTTTGGTAAACAAGATTGTGTCATCTGCATACTGCAGATTGTTAATACGTGTTCTTCTAAGCCTGATGCCCCATTCCTAATATATCCCAACATCTTAGACTATTTACTAAGCACACAGATTGAATAAATATGGTGAAAGGATATAGCACTGACACACACCTTTCCTGATTATAAACCATGCAGTATCCCTTATGTTGTTTGAAGCATCAGCAGCCCAAGGCCTATGTATAAGTCCCACATGAACACAATTAAATTCTAGAATTACCATTTTTCTCAATGTTATCCACAGTTTTTTTTTTTTAATAATCCAAATAGTTGAATGACTTTGTACTGTCAATAATATGCAGATAAATATTTTTCTGGTATTCCCTGCTTTCAGCCAATATCTATCTGCCATCAATGATAGTGTACCTCATTTTGTGTCTTCTTCTGAATCTGGCTTGTATTTACAGCATTTCCCTGTTGATGTATAGCTACAATCATTTTAGAAGTATCTTCAGTAAAATTTGTTTGTGTGAGACATAATTGATACTGCTCAATAATTCCCAATATGTTGAAACACCATTCTTTGGAATAGGCAGGAATATGCATTCTAGTAAATTTACCATTGATTATCTGCCTTCCACATTTCTTGGCATAGATGAGTGAGTGCTTCCAGAATTGCATAGATGTGTTGAATCATCTCAAATTGTATTCTGTCAGTTCCTTAAGCTCTGTTTTTTACCAGTGCTACCAGTGCAGCTTAGACTTCTTCTTTTAATACCATTGGTTCTTGATCAAACACTACCTCTTGAAGTGACTGAACACTGACCAATTCTTTTTGATGCATTGACTGTGTGTATTTGTTCCATGTTCTATTGATGCCCCTCCTATGTCCCTCAATATTTTCTTCACAGCCTTAAAATTTTTCTTCATTTATTTCAGCTTGAGAAATGATGAACATTTTCTTCCCTTTTGGTTTTCTAAGCCCAGGTGTTTGCAAATTTCATTATAATAATTTACTTTATGTTCTTGAGCCACCCATTTAAATATTCTGTTCCATTCATTTACTTCATCATTTCTTCCATTAATTACTCTATGTTCAAAAGAAAGTTTTAGATTCCCTTCTGACATCCAATTTAGTCTTATCTTTCTTTACAGCCTTTTTAAAACTTTCTGCTTTCTTCATGTGTAATGTCCTTGATGTCATTCCACTACTCTTCTGGTGATTGGTCATTAGTAGTCAATGTGTCAAAACTATTTTTGAGATGATCTCTAAATTCAGGTATGATATACAAAAGTTTATTTTTCAATTCTTATGAATTTATTTTAATTTTCTTCAGCATCAACTTGAACTTTCATATTAGCAATTGGTTGTCTGTTCCACACTCTCCCCTTGTCCTTGTTCTGATGGATAATATTAACCCTTTCCATTGTCTCTTTCCACAGTTGTAGTCCATTTGATTCCTGTCTATTCCATCTAGTGAGGTCCACATGTGTAGTCACTGTTTATAACTATGAAAAATGTAATTACAATGAATAGATTGTTGGTTTTGTAAAATTCTGTCATTCAATTTCCACAGTCATTTCTATCACCAAGGCCATATTTTCCAAGGACAAATCCTTCTGTTTTGTTTCCAATATTTGCATTCCAATCACCAGTGCATCAGGATTACACATTTGATCAATTTCAAACTGCAGAAATTAGTAAATGTCTTCAATTTATTCATCTTTGCCATTAGTAGTTGCAGCATAAATTTGAATAACAATCATATTAACTAATATTCCTTCTCAGGAATATTATACTATCATTTCAGCATTGTACTTCTGAGTAGATCTTGATTTTTTTTTTTTTTTTTTTAACAATCATATTAACTAATATTCCTTCTCAGGAATATTATACTATCATTTCAGCATTGTACTTCTGAGTAGATCTTGATTTTTTTTTTTTTTTTGACAATGAATGTGACTCATTCCTATTCAATCTGTCATTCCCAGCATAGTAGACTATATATTTCTCTAATTAAAAATGGCCAAAAACTATCCATTTCAACTCATGAATGTTCATTTATTGATCTTTATGTGTTGCATTTCATTTTTGATGTCTTCCATTTTCCTAGATTCAAACAAGAAATATATAAAACAATAAATATAGAAGAGAAATACATAATTATTGACATATTAACTGTCTTTGTAATCATTGATAGAAAAATTAGAACATCAGCAAAATCATATTTAAACAAGCCAGAAGGTTGGTTGTTCAAACCCACCAACAGCTCTGTGACAGAAAAAATATAGTAGTCTGTTTATATAGAGATTATTTCCCTGGAAAGTTTATGGGGTTTTTCTACTTTGTCCTGTAGGGTTGCTATGAGTCAGAAAAGACTTGAAAGTAATGAATTTGATTTTTTTTTTTTTTTGCGGGGGAGGTGGGTCAACCAATTTGACATAATTGACATTTATGTTGTATTCCACCCAACAACACCATAACATTCATTCTTTTCAAGTGCACATTTGCATTTGTAGGCCATATGTACAAACACAATGATAAACCATGTTTTGAGGCATAATAAAATTTTAATAAGTATAAAATAAAAAGTATAAAAGCATACAAATCTTGCAAAATTTTGTGTCAATAATTGAAATATATCTGGTGAACCCTAAATATTTACAAACTATATAACAATTTTCTAAATAACTCAGGGGTCAAAGAATAAATCAAAGGGAAATGAGAAGTTATTTGAACTGAATTAAATGAAATACAACATATCAAATCCTGTTAAATGTTGTCAGGTTTACTTAGAAGGAAAATCTTAGCATCTCTTTTTTGTGTGTGTTTTAATTATATAAATATAGTAACACATTTGCCAAGTCCACACGTTTCATGTATACAACTCAGTGACATCCATTACAATATTTATGTTGTGAAACCATGACTGATATCCATTTCCAAATTTTCCCTCAATAGACCACTCAATACTTCCTAAACAATGATTCCTACTGTGTCTCTTCCTCCTGCCCTTGGAAATAAATAAGCTCTGATCTCAATTTGCCTAGAGTAGGTATTTCATACTAGTGAGACCATACAATATTTGCCCTTTTATGATTGACATTTTCCTCAACATAAAGTTTTCTTTAAGGCCAAGCCCCAAGTTAGGTGGGTGTGGGGTTCAGAGGCTTCTTTTCACTTGGGTGTGGCTCTATCTTAAGACCAGGGCCCGAGGTAGGTGGGAACAGGGCTCAGGGCCTGCTTTTCACTTGGCAGCAGCTCTATTTTAAGGCTGAATCCCTAAGTAGGCAGGCACAGGACTTAGGGGCTGCTTTCACTTGGGGACAGCTCTATTTTAAGCTGGGGCCTGAAGTAGGTGGGTGCAGAAGGGTTAGGAATAGCTAAGGGAGGTGAATTTCTCTGTCATTTTGTTGTCCTGTGGTGGCTTACATGTTGCTATGAGGCTGTAGGCCATGCCACCAGTGCTGCAAAATGCCAGCAAGTTTGCCCATGGTGGACAGGTTTCAGTGGAGCTTCCGGGCTAAGAAAGACTAGGAAGAAGGAAGAAGCATTGGCTTCTCAAAGAATTGGTCAGTGACAACCTTATGAATATCATTGTCTGATATATTACTGGAAAACTTAATGAATAGCCCTGGAACACTGTCTGATATAGTTCTGGAAGATGAGCCCATTAGATAAGAAGGCACTCACAATTTGACTGAGGAAGAGCTAACTTATCAGAGTAGAGATGACTTTAATGATGTGGATAGAGTAAAGCTTTTAGGACCTCTATTGGCTGATGTGGAATGATTCAAAATGAGTTGAAACAGATGCAAATATCCATTAATAATTAGAACATGGAATGTACTAAGTATAAGTCTAGGAAAATTGGAAGTTGTAAAAAATGAAATGGAATGCATAAAGATCGATATCCTAGGCATTAGTGAGCTGAAATGGACTCATTTTAGCCATTTTGAATCAGACAACAATATAATCTACTATGGCAGGAATGACAAATTGAAGAGGAATTGTGTGACATTCATCATCACTGTGTGTCAAGATCTGTCCTGAAGTACAACACTGTCAGTAGTACAATAATATCTATACACCTACAAGGAAGACCAGTTAATACGACTATTATTCAAATCTATGCACCAATCACCAAAGCCAAAGATGAGAAAATTGAAGATTCTTACTAAATTCTGCAGTCTGAAATTGACTGAACATGTAACCAAGATGTGTTGATTATTACTGGTGAGTGGAATGCAAAAGTTGGAAACAAAGAAGAGTTACTGGTAATTAGAAAATATGGCCTTGGTGATCACATGATAGAATTTTGCAAGACCAATGACTTTATTCATTGCAAATACATTTTTCAGCAGCATAAGTGATGGCTATGCACGTGGACTTCACAAGATGGAATGTACAAGAATCAGATTGACTACATCTGTGACAAGAAGCAATGGAAAAGTTGAATATCTTTGGTTAAAACAAGGCCAGGAACTGATTGTGGAACAGACCACCAACTGCTCATATGCATGTTCAAATTGTAGTTGAAGACAATTAAAACAAGTCCATGAGAGCCAATATATGACCTTGATAATATCCTTCCTTAATTTAGATACCATTTAAAAAATAGATTTGATGCATTGAATACCAATGACTGAAAACCAGAAGAATTGTGGGATGACATAAAGAACATCATCCAAAAAGAAAGCAAAAGGTCATTAAAAAGACAGGAAAGGAAGAAAAGACCAAAGTGAATGTCAGAAGAGATTTTGCAACTTGCCCTTGAATGAAGAGTGACTAAAGCAAATGGAAGAAATTACAAGATAAAAGAGATGAAGAGAGATTTCAAAGGGCAGCTCGAGAAGACAATGTCAATTATTATAATGAAGTGTACAAAGACATGGAGGTAGAAAACAAAAAGGGAAAAACACATTAGGCATTTCTCAAGCTGAAAGAACTGAAGAAAAAATTTAAGCGTTGAGTTGCAATATTGAAAGATTCTATAGTTAAAATATTGAATGATGCAGAAAACACTCAAAGAAGATGGAAGGAATACACAGAGTCACTGTAACAAAAAGAATTGGTTTATATTCATCCATTTCATAAGGTAGAATATGAATAAGAACCAATGATACTGAAGTCAAAGCTGCCCTGAAAGAATTGATGAAGAACAAGGCTCCAGGAATTGACAGGCTATCCATTGAGATATTTCAACAAACAGATGCTCTGCTGGAGGCACTCACTTGGCTGTGCCAAGAGATTTGGAAGACTGTTACCTTGACAACTGACAGGAAGAGATCCATATTTGCACCCATTCCAAAGAAGGTGATCCCACAGAATGTGGAAATTATTGAACAATACAATTAATACCATATGCAAGTAAAATCTTACTGAAGATAATTCAAAAATGGTCCCAGCAGTATATTGATATGGAGCTTCCAGAAATGCAACTGGATTCAGAAGAGGATGTGGAACTGTCCACTTCCAGAAGAGGATGTCATTGCTGATGTCAGATGAATCTTGGCTGAAAGCAAAGATTACCTGAATAATGTTTACTTATGTTTTATTGACTATGCAAAAACATTCAATTGTGTGGATCGTAACAAACTGTGGATAACATTGAGAAGAATGAGAATTCCAGGACATTTAATTGTACTCATGAGGAACCTATGCATAGACCAGGAGGATCTCATTCAAACAGGACAAGGGGACACTGCATGGTTTAAAATCAAGAAGGGAGTGTGTCAGGGTTGTATTCTTTCAGCATACTTATTCAATCTCAATGCTGAGCAAATAATCTGAGAAGCTGGACTATATGAAAAAAAACATGGCATCAGGATTAGAGGAAGAATCCTTAACAACCTGCAAAATGCTAATGACACAACTTTGCTTGCTGAGAGTGAGGAGGAGTTGAAGCACTTACTGATGAAGATTGAAGAATACAATCCACAGTATGGATTACACCTCATTGCAAAGAAAACAAAAATCTTCAGAACTGGACCAATAAGAAGCATCATAATAAATGGAGACAAAATTGAAGTTGACAAAGACCTCATATTACTTAGTCCACCTTGAGGACTAAGGTGAGCCTGACGCAAGCCATGGTATTTTCAATCATCTCATATGCATGTGAGAGCTGAACAATGAATAAGGAAGACCAAAGAAGAGTCAATGTTTTTGAGTTGGGGTGCTGGCAAAGAATGGTGAAAAATACCATAGACTGCTACAAGAACTAATAAATCTGCCCTGGAAGAAGTGCAGCCACAATGTTCCTTGGAATCCAGAATAACCAGTCTTTGTCTCACCTGCTTTGGTCATGTTGTAAGAAAAGACCATTCCATGGAGAATGATATCATGCTTAGTAAAGTGAAAGGTCAATGAAACAGGGGAAGGCCCTCAACAAGATAGATTGATACAGTGGCTACAATGATGAGTTCAGGTATAGCAAGGATCATGGAACTGGCACAGGACTGGAGAGTGTTTTGTTCTGCTGTATATATGTCAGCATGGTGTATATATGTCACCATGGTCAGAGATGACTCAATAGCATCTAACAACAACAACCGCACAATCAACACCAATGGAAGCAGCAGTCAAGACATAAGACAATGTATTGCATTGGACAAATCTGCTGCCAAAGACCTCTTTCAAGTGATGAGGAGTAAAAATATCTCTCTGAAGACTAAGGTGTGTCTAACCCAAGCTATTGTATTTTCAGTTGTCTCTTATGCATGTGAGAGCTGGACAATGAATAATAAATACTGAAGAATAGTTGATGCATTTGAGTTATGGTGCTGGAGAAGAATGCTAAGAGTACCATGGTCTGCTAAAAAGACTAACAGATCTGTCCTGGAAGAAGCGCAGCTGGAATGTTCCTTGGAAGTGAGAATGGCCAGACGTCGTCTCACTTACTTTGGTCATGTTGTCAGAAGAAGCCATTCTCTGGAGAAGGATATCATTCTCAGTACAGTGGAGGGTCAGTGAAGAAGAGGAAGGCCATCAAGGAGATGGATTGACATAGTGGTTGCAATGATGGGCTTAGGTACAGCAAGGATTATGAAGCTGGCACAAGACAAGGCAGTATTTCGTTCTGCTGTACATAGGGTCGCTATGAGCTGGAGATGACTCAGTAGCACCTAACAACAATGTTTTGGTTACCTAGTGCTTTTCTGACAGGAATATACCACAAATGGATTGGTTTTAACAAACAAGAATTTATTCTTTTATGGTTTGATGACTTTATGTTTGATTTCAAAGTGCCAGGTTCTAGGTGGTAGGTGAAAGGCCTTCAACCTTGGGCTTCAGCTCTGCCTCCTGGTCCTGGTGCACTGAAGCTGGAGGCTTTTCTTCAGTCAGACAGCTGCTGGCTGCTAGACTGACAAGCCCAAAGTTGACAAGTAAAAAGGCAGAGTCCCAATATTACCAAACAACACAGCAGGCCACTAACTCAAATCCAGGTTAAGTACCAAGATCGGCAGGGCATGGCAGGCTGTTGAACAACGACTTGCCTACATTCAGAATTCAAGTGTTCCAAAAGTCTAGAGACCATTCTCAAGGCTTCTCCTTATATATAGGAAGCAGACCACATTCCTAAGGAAGCTACTCAACTGCTCCAATTGATTCCACCATGGAGTTGATTACCAGTCTCACCATAGGGAATACTACATCCAGCTGCCCAGCCAACCAACAGGGCCCAGCCAAGTTGATACACAACCTTAACTACCACAAATAACAAGGTTCTAAAGGTCCATCCATGGTGCAGCATTATCAGAACTTCATTTCCCAATATTCCATTGGAAGTATGTAGCATTTTTTTTCCATTCATCTACTGATGAACATTTGGTTTGTTTCCATTTTTTAACTAATATAGTATGACCATGAACATTAGTTTCACATATATGTTTGTATCTCTTTTCTCTACAGTCTTTAATGTAGACCTAAGAGTGGAATTCCTGGGTCATATACAGGTGTAAAATGGACTATGTTAGCAAAGTACCTTACAAAACTGGAAAAGAGATGAGCAAATTAAACTGAACGTAAACAGGGGACAAAAAAATATATCAAAGTGGAAAACAATTAAATAGAAAATTTAAAAAAGAGACAAAAGCTAATGAAACATAGTGCCTAAGGTACTTGGCACTATGGCACTTGCTAACCAGAAGGCTGGCGGTTCAAACTCACCAGCCACTCCTCAGAAGGAAGGTTGGGCAATCTACTTCCATAGTGATACTGCCTTGGAAACCTAAGAAGGGGTCACTATGAGTCGGGGCCGACTTGATGGCACACAACAACAACAACAACAACAACAATGAAACATAAAGTGGAAATTAAAGGAAAAGCTAGTATTTTTGAAAAGACTAATAAAACTGATAAACATCTAGCCAGATGTATGAGGTGATAAAACAGAGAATAAGTAAATTACCAGTATTAGGAATGAAAGATAATATTACTACCACTACATATTCTTGAATAAGCTTGTAAGGAAGTATCATGAATAAGTTTCTACCTATAAATTTGGAAACTATTGGTGGATATAATCCTTGAAAGACACAAATTTTAAAAGCTCACTCAAGAAGAAAATACCTAATTTTATTTTTATTATACAAATAAACTATTTAGTTTTTCTAAAAGTCTTAGACTATCTGTTCTATGTTGTCATTCTTTTTCTTTCTTTGATTTTCAGTTTGGTTCACTCCCAATTATTTGACTTGCAGGTCATTCATCTTTTTCTCTATTGTACAGTCTAACATATGGCCAATATATATTTTTTTTCATTTCTGATATAGTATGTTTTATTTCTATTATTTTAACTTACTTATTTTTATATTTTTATCTGTTTGCTATAATTCTCATTTGTTTATATAGATTATACAACTTTTATATTATATCTATTAACATAGTCATTATTATTTTAAAACTGCAGTCTCATGATTTTAACTTCTTGTTCATAATGTGGATCTGCTTCTCTTAACTGTTTTCCTTTCTTGCCTATGTGGCTAATTGGCTAATTCTTTTTTTTTTTTTGGCTTTTAATATTTTATGTATTTATTTAATTTTGGTTATATGCCAAATAGTATTTTTTTTGGGGGAGACACTGAAGCAAATAATATTTTCCCCTACCATAAGTAACCCCTGTCTTGTATTTGTCTTTATTTTGTGAATCTTATATGGATATGGAGTATATCTGTGCTTGAAATTTTATCTTGATTTAGGGGACTTCTGACTTAAAAATATTTTAAAGGGAACAAAAGTACTTTTCTTATAATATGACTCAAGATTGTTCCTGGGTGATGCAACTAGTTAACTCTCTAGGCTGCTAATCACAAAGTTACAGGTTTGAGCCCACCCAGAGGCACCTTGGAAGAGAAGTCTAGATATCTACTTCTGAAACATCAGCTAATGAAAAACCTGTGGAGCACAGTTCTACTCTGAAACATAGTGTTGTCATGAGTCTGAATCAAATCAGTGTCAACTATATATACTGTATTATAACCTGGATAAGAATCATAGTCAGTAGATTGCTATATTTTTTACAACTCAAGAGTCAGCTTTCTGAACCATGAGAAATCTTCTGTATCTGAAATAAAACTCACCCCCAGGGGCGGGGTCTCAGCCCAATAGCTAACAAGATGTACACGCAGACCATTCAACTCAGGATGACACACCCACACACTCAATGGTAATACATCCCTTACAGCAATAGACCACGGGACACCAGAGGACCAACATTCAAACTAAGGAAATGCAGGACAAACAGGAGTACATGGATGTGAGGGGCACAAAGGGAGGGTTATAGGGTAGGGAGGGGAAGAGTCTAGGTTAGGGTTGGACATTGCGAATGGGGAGTGAAACCAAATGTACACATTACGTTGAATGTAAAACAACCTCTTAAAATAAAAACAAAACAACAAAAACAAAAAAGAAATCTCTTTCTACCTTATGAATATCTGGGGATACTAGATAATTATCCTTACTTTCAATCTTCTCTTGGTTTTCTACCCATTAGATTTCTGTTTCCACCCTGCTGTCTTGTCCCTAGTGTAAGGAAGGTCAGTGCCTTGCCCTTGATGAAAGCCTGCAATTCTTGGAGATATTTTTCCATCTCTTCCTTCTCTGCCTTGTCCTATACTTGGAAAAAGCCAAATGTAACTTGGAATGATTTTCTCAGTTATCGTGTTGTGTCCAAATACTTGGTTGCCACAGCCTTATACTGGGGGAAATTCATGTGCTTAGGGTATTTTTATGACCTCTGCTACATTGCATGTAACCCCTATTCCCCATATAATATTACCATATACTCAGTGAAAGTTCATGATAGCAATTTATTGGGTGGGTAAACACTCACTTCAGGGTTTCTTCATATTTTTATCTGTCATTTCAGCACCAGAATTTCCTGGGTGGTATAGATTGGTAATATGCTCAGCTGCTAGCTGAATTGGTGGAGGTTTGAGTCTACACAAAAGTGTTTTGGAAGAAAGGTGTGGTGATCTATTTCTAAAAATAAAAATATATATAAGCCATTGAAAATCCCAAGAAAGCACAGTTCCACTCTGATGCACGTGGGGTCACTATGAGTTGGAATTGACTCAATAGCAACTGATAAAATTTGTAAAATATCAGACAAAACAAAGCCTAAAGTTTCACAGGTTTCCCCTTACCTTGTCTATGGGAGATTTCTCTTCCTCCTGCCTCTCTGTCAGGGTAAAAGCAGATTTGTTCCCATTTTCTCTCAGGACAGGTTCATCATGTTCTCTATTTTATGTTATTTACAACATAGCCCACCTCTTACAGACTTTTGGTTTTATTAAATGAAATTTAGTTTATCTGAATTATTTCAGTATTAGGATGAAAGTGATAATCTCTTGAAACTTTCTACATCATAACTTGTTTGTTATTCTGGAAATCCATGGTATACTCAGTATTTTTCATGAACACAGTAGTTCAAATGCATCATTTCTTCTTTCATGTACTTTGTTCATTGGACATTTCTACAAATTTCTATTCAACTTTTAACCTTCCTTTAGACATCAGAAGTAAACTCAATGGATTGTGTCAGAGGTCAAGTCTACGTACTAGAACTCTGAGTTATTTTATTAGAAACAATGATCTGGAGCAAAGCCTCTTATACACAGTGTTATAAAGCAAATGACTTTTGAACTTCATTTTTTTCTCACCTATAGATTAAGCTCTTTGTTTCTAAAGATTATCAAAGGAAAACTATCAGATAATAGCACCAGGAAAAGTTTTTTTTTTTTTTTTTTTTTCCCCCTTTATTTCACTAAAGTCATTAAGACTGACCACCTGTCTTGCTAATATTGGTCACTCTGGATGGTAAGTTGTTGTTGTTGTTATATGCTGTTGAGTTGGACCCAACTCACACTAACCCCTCTTTGGGTTTCTGAGGTGGTATCACTACAGAAGTAGATAGTCCAACCTTCCTTCTGAGGAGTGGCTGGTGGGTTTGAACCACCAGCCTTCTGGTTAGCAGCCAAGTGCCTTAGGCACTACACTACCAGAGCTCCTGGATGGTAAGTAGAGAAACAAAAAGAAGATCAAAAATAAAAAAATAAAAATAAAAATAAAACACAATAACATGCATACCTTTGAGATTTCTCCATTCTCTATCTTCTATTCAGGGATCCAGTTCTAGGGAAAGACTTTTTCTTCCTGTCAAATTTGGAGAATGCCCTTTCCTACTTTCAGCTTGTGTGGGCCCAGCATTCCTTGGAGATTTGAATATGTCTTGAAATTAATCTTCCTGTGGGTCTAGAAGGTTCTCAGTATGTGCTCCATTCTCAGCTTTTCTTTCTTGGTGGTAGGAGATCCCTGATTATCTGCTAGCTTCTCTTGCCTTTTGTCTCTTGTGAGGTTAAAGGTGATGCTAGCCATACTCCAGAAAAATTTTCCTTACATCTGATCAAGTCTGTGACGTGGGTAAGGGTGTTGCATCCCACCCTAATCCCCTTACAACTGATTGGCTAATCATATCTCTTCACATCATGAGGAATGATTGCCTCATCACATAACTGATCAATTACATCATTATATAATTTCTGAACCTTTGAGAAACTTGGCCCACCCAAATTGGCGTGTGTTTTAGGGACATGATACAATCCATTACAACCGGTATTTGAACTCCTTCCCAATTTTTTTCTGTGAGAGTGAAGATATAAAACAACATTAGTTTACCATATGGTATGAAACTGTCATTGAAGCTTATTTTATCTATCTATCTAATTAAGGAGCTCTGGTGACACAGTGGCTAAGGCATTTGACTGCCAACCAGAAGATTGGCAGTTCAAATCCACAGAGGGAAGATGGGGCAATCTACCTCTGTAAAGATTTACTGCCTCAGAAACCCAATAGGGGTTTTTAGGAGCTGGAATGGATTCAGTAGCAGTGTTTTTTTTTTGGTTTATCTATCTAGTTATCTACATTAGTTAGTGTTTTCCAGAAAAGCACACCCAACAGGATATACATATCTATATCTGTATCTGTATCTCTACCTTTCTCTGTATATATCCAGAAAAGAGATAGAGACAGGTTATAAGAAATTGTTTCACACAATTAGGAACTGGCAAGTCCACAATCTGAGGCCAGGCAGACTGGAAACTATGGCAGTCTTAAGTTCAAAATTCATAGGACAAGCAAGCTGGAAACTGCAATGTGACATATATGTTATAGTCTTGGGTATAATTAATATTCCTCAGGGAAACTTCATTTTTTGTTTTTAAGGTCTTCAACTGTTTGGGTCAATCTCACTCACATTATAGAATGTAATTTTCTTTACTTAAAGTCTAGAGATTGTAAATCTTAATTACATCAATAAAATATTTTCACAACAAGTACTCTAATGTTTGGCCAAATAACTGAGCATTATGGCCTAGCCAAACTTTCAATTAAAATTCATCAACATAGTCTGCCCCTTATCATCAGCTTGGGACCCATACCAAAGCAGTCACCATTGTATTGACTCTGAGTCATAGAGACTCCATGGCTGCCAGAGTAGAAATCTGCTCCATAAGGTTGTCAATGGATGATTTTTCAGAAGTAGATTGCCAAGGCTTTCTTCCAAAATACCTCAAGATGGACTCAAACCACAATTATATTGGTTAGGAGCTGAGTATATTAACCTTTTGCCTCTCTCAAGGTGCACTCATATACCTCTCCTTAATTACACTTAACCTCTATATCAAAACAATAGCCAAGTTATACTTCCACTTACCACAATACAACTAAATTGTGTTTTTGTTTTTATTCGCTGTTGATTCAGTTCCAAATCATAACAACCCTATGTACAACAGCAACCCTATGTACAACCCTATACCCAGTCCTACACCATCTTCACAATCCTTGCCACGCTTGAGTCACGTGTCGCAGCCACTCTGTCAATTCATCTCTTCAAAGGTCTTCCCCTTTTTCACTGACCCTCTTCTTCACTAACCATGATATCCTTCTCCAGGGACTGACCCCTTCTGACAATATGACTGATTTTTGAGAGACAAAATCTGACCATTCTCATTTCTAACAAACATTCTAGCTGTACTTCCTTCAAGGTAGATTTGTTTGTTCTTCTGGAAGTCTATAGTACATTCAATAATCTTTGTCAACACCACAATTCAAATGCATCAATTCTTCTGTGGTCTTCCTTATTCATTATTCAGCCTCCACATGCCTATGAGACTATTGAAAATACCATGGCTCACTTTAGTTTTCATAGTGACATCTTTGTTCTTAAACACTTTAACAATCTCTTTTGCGGAAGATTAGCTCAATGCAATACATCATTTTCTTTCTTGAATGCTGCTTCCATCTGTGTTGATTGTAGATCCAAGTAAGATGAAATCCTTGACAACATCAATACTTTTTCTATTTATCATGATGCTGCTTATAGGTCCTGTTGCAAAGATTTTTGCTTCCTTTATGTTGCGATATGACTGAAAATTCATTAATCTTTTTCCCAAAAGAATATGCAAAGTCCTCAGACGAATTTCACCCTCTCTTTGATATCCTGTAACTTATATATTACTTAAATAATATTATATAGTTAAAACATGTCATAGAATTAAGGATAGCTTGTGGTTCATTGTTTAAGTGTTCACCTTCTAACTGAAAGATCAGTGGTTCAAACCCACTAGTCACTCTACGTGAGAAATATGTGTCAGTCTGCTTCCAAAAAGATATAGCCTTAGAAATCACATAGGGAAGTTCTACCCTGTTTCACAGGATCACTGTGAGTTAGAATCAATACAATGATACTGGTTTGGTTATTAATTTATGTTGTATAATTAGGTGAAAAGATGGAAGAAAACAGAGATGTTATATACATATATGCATAAATTTATTTATAAGAAAATAAGACATACTCACTAGAATTAGTACTCACTTATGCATCTGGTCATAGCTAGTATTTACAACACCTCTTATTTTTCCTCTTTAACACCTTCTTTTCTCTCAGCATGTCCCTCAGCTTATTGTGGATCTTTGCTTGGTAGTTAACTATAAATTTTATTCTTAAAGTATCTAAGCCATTAATATGCATGTCTGAATTGTATTGCTATAAATTTACATTTACTTTATACATGGGCAAAATCATCCTAAAAGACATTCTCTTTTCCAGGTATACTTTTCCTTGCTTCAGTTGTATAATAACTTCCATTGTATGAATTTTACCTTGGTAATCAGGATCATCCACACTAGTTATTACAATACCTCAATCTTTTCCTATTGATTCAGAGTCATTAGGAACTAAAAGTAGCCAGATGGCAGTCTTAATTTCTACTTCAGTAGCATCACTGCTATGTCTCATAGTAAAGAGAACACGCATCCCTTTGGAACTATAACCTCTAGATCTACAAAGCAGAAAACTGTGAAGAAAGGAAGCAAAAATTTAGTAATGGATATTAGAGATAATAGTGAATAGGGTCACTCCATTTTCTACCCATTGATTCAGTGAGCCATGAATGACCTGTAAGAAAATGGCATCACAAATAAAACAATGATCTACATCTTCTTGGAGAATATTGAAAGTAAGACTGGGCAATCTACTTCTGTAGAGATACTGCCTTAGAAACCCAAGGAGGGGTCAATGTGAGTCAAAATAAACTCAATGGAAGTGAGTTTTTCTGGCATTGCCCCAGCATTGCAAGATATCATCACCAAGCTGCCACTATAAATGAGTCCTCAGAAGGCCATTCCACTATTTTATCAAGTTTACTGTATCAGTATGATAGGGAACATGGTAAGATTAGTGAATTCCATAAGTATGGTCTAACTGTTACTTGTTATTTGCTGTGAAGTGAGTTTCTTAAATCAGAAGCAATTAAGTGTGGGATACTATAGTGGTGGATATCACATTCCTTAGGTCTATGAATGGTAATTTTGGCAGAATCTTTTTATTCAGGGAAGGAAAAATCTGTATTTAGACTAAACAACTATTCCACTAAGAGCTAAAAAATGTCTCCCCATGATTGAAAAGGTTCCATGAAATCAATCTGCCACTAAATATCTGGATGATTACACTGGAAAAGGTACAGTCTTGGACATTCTGTATTGATCTATGCTGCTGACAGACTTGGCACTCAGTAGTAGATGTAGGCAGATCAGCCTTGCTGAGTGTCAATGTAGGTGTCTGAGTCCATGCATAACTCATCTTGGCCACCATGGCCACTTTGTTCATTAGCACATTGGACAGTGATGGAAGAGGCTGGGGAGAGAGGTTGACTAACAAACACACAGACTCATCCTAACTCATCCTATTAACTTAATTATTAAATTTCTTCTCAGTTGAAGTCATGCTTTGGTGAAAATTCACATAAGACACAAATATCATCTCTCTTTTTGCCCATTTAGAGATATCTATCCAAAATATCTCTTCCTCAGAATTCCTTATGACCAACTTTGCCATTATGTTCTTTCAAGTCCTTGACAATCCAGCTATATGATTGACCACAGACAACACATAGTTATATAATTGTACCCTGGTCATTTGTCTTTCCAAAAGAAATGAACAACCAAGTGAACAACTCAAAATCTGCCCACGGTAAGGATTTCCTTTCACCACTGTCCCTTAGGAATTTCCCAGAGAGCAGTGGTCTTGCTACAGATGTCTACTTTTAGATGGTTCCTATTTTTCATACTGAATCATCTATAACCTAGTCTTGTTTTTCTCTTCCTCTGTAAATTTATAATAAGAAATTCACATGAAGCTATAGGTATAGTCTGTAAGAAAATAAGATAGTATGAAAGGAGTGGGCATTTGGGCCACTTCACTGTGCAAAATGATTGTGTGTGTAGTGACTGCTCAAGACTCACTTCTTACTTGCTACTTCCATTTGATGATAAAATGCTGCTATGTATGTTCAACTTTATGACTAGATAGGCAAAAAATACCCAGTTCTAGATGTATAGTTCAGGTCACATGCTAATTTGATGCCCTATTGTTAAACATGTTTAAAACTTGCAAGCCAAAAACTGTTTCTCAAAAGAAAAAGAATTATCTGTAAAGGATGGTAAGATTTTGCTTCCAAATCCTCTCGGGCTGACCTATGATTCCCCTTTAGGGCATGACAAAAGCCCTAACAACATCTGTATATTCTATTGACACTTCAAGCACCATTGGACCTCCTGGATCATACGGCCCAAGTGACAGAACAACTTGCATAGCAACCTGGACCTGTTGCAGAGCTTTCTCTTGTTCTGAGCCCTAGATGTAACAGTTTTTCACATCACTCAGTGAATGGGACACTGTAGAACACCAAATGAGAATTCCAAAATCCCAAGAGCTTCACTAAGTTTAGTATCTAGTTATCATCTGTAAAAGAGACCAGATGCAGCTAAACTACTTATCTTTCACCTTAGAAGGGCTATCATGACATACCACACACCACTGGATTCCTAGAAATTTTATTGAGGTTGGAGACCTCTAAATTTTTGTTGGATTGATATTCTACCCTCTAACACCAATATCTTACCAATAAGCCTTGAGTAGTTGCTATTTCTTGTCCAATAGGTCCATTCAGCTTAATGCCAAAAATTTAATGGAAAATTGTGTTATCTTTTGAAAGGGCAAGTTGATCAAGGACCCTGTAGACTAAATTGTGACATATGTCTAGAAAGTTGATATACCTCTGAGGTAGGAAAATGAAAGTAGTTTCCTGGGCTTGGCAGATGAAATAAAACTGCTTTTGAGTTTTGTTACTAACAGAGATTCAGGAGGAAAAAAAAAAAAAAATAGCTAGATCAATAGCTGAATACTAGGTATCAGGGAATGTGCTAATTTACTCAATTAGTGAAACTGTATCTTGAGCAACATCATCAATTTGAGTCATGACCTAGTTAAGTTTATGATAATCCACTGTTATTCCCCAAGATCTATCTGTTTTCTGTACAGACTAAACAGGAGAGGTGAATGGAGATGTGGGGAAAATCACCACCACTGAATCATCTATTCCTTTATTGTGAGTTTAAACTATGAAATCCTTCTAGAAGTGTACTATTGTTTCTTTAGTTATTTTCCTAGGTATAAACAGTTTTAGTAGCTTCCACCAGGCTTTTCCTACCAAAATAGTCATCATTCCACTTGTGGTAATTCTACTAGTTGCTGAATAGGTGTATTCCAATTACATATTCTGAACTGGGGAAATGATCACATGATGAGTTTGGAGCCCCACTGGACCTACTGTAGATAGACCTGACATAAGTGTCCATGATCACTTGATGTCCATAAGCCTCTACTCTGATGGGTCATGGTTAAGTTTTGAGTCTCCTGGACCTAGGGGTCAAAGCAGAGCCAAAGGCCAGTAATCCTTTCCAAAATCTAATTATTTCCTTTTTCCCCAGTGAGCAATCATCCTGGCAATGTGCTATAGTTGTTCCCTTTGGAAAAGGATGGGAGAAAGATTAATTGTATAAATTTTGAGCAATGTAGTGGAGTCCATCCTAAATGGCACAGAAGCTTCCCATTCAAGGGGCTATGGATCTGTATAAAATATCTGGAAATTGACAGAGGGCTGTTATTCTCTAATTTGTGAATTCAAGTTAGACTTATACTCACTTGACCTGCATTAATCCTTCTTTTTAAGGAGCCCAAATCAAGAAATTTGACATGATCTAGCTTTCTGTTCCTTCCACTATTACTCTATATCCTTAATATGCTTACATGCTCACATATCATCCCTAATTTATGTCTAATTTTTTAAAAAAAAAATCACATGGAAGGAAACTCTCTTTATTAGTTACCAGGGATGGGAGGGGAGGGGAGGAAAATGACTAGATAGGTAAGAGACAAGTATTGATTTGGGTGAATGGAAAGGCAATATACAAAAAGCTAGTGACCACCACAGTAACACTAAGGAAAAGGAAGACATGGGGAGGGAGAAAAAAAAATCTTGTAGTTCTTTTAGAGTGCTTTTCTTCATGGCTCATACTTTGTGCCTTACCTTTCAGAACTTGCTGGAACTTAAGTCTAGTTATAGGCATAGAAGCAAAAATAGGTGCTATGGCTAGATTGTAAGGTTAATCAGCAATGTCTTATAAGAGAGCACTTCTAGGGAAGCCATTATATGTTCCCACTGAGCTGGGATTAGAAGAACTGCTTATACTGGCAAAAACTCAGCAATTTAGGGACTTAATGTTCTCAGCATCATCAAAATCTGCCAATATGTCCACTTTCCAATTTGTAGGATCCTGTTCCTTCCTAATTAATCTCCTCACTTTAACATCAGATATCCTATGAGGATAGGAATTCAGTTTGTGTTGTGGTTGAGCACTTGTGATGGCACTCTGAGTTTGGCTTTAGTAATTTCAGCTCTGTGGCTACAGCACATAAAATTTTCTTTCAGAAGACTCAGAGAAGTTTGCCAGTCATTTATGCAGCACTTGAGATGATCATTTGAGTCTTTGAGTTCATCCTTTTCTTTTTACGCTTTGTCCAGCAAAAGAAGGAACAAATGTCATTATATGTGTAAATTTGACGACAATGTTTTTAGGTATCAAATACATGATCATCCAGGACTTTATGCCTTATAAATATGTCATTAGGAGGATCCGATGGTGATATTTTGTATATCTCTAATTATACAAAAAGCCATCTATCAGAGCCCACTTTACTTTTGTAATTAGAATATTCAGTGCTTTTAAAATTGACCAGATTTGATATTCAATTCCAGAAACACAAGAATCAGTTCAGAAAGCTCATCCTCAAAATTCCATTCCTCTAAAAGCATCCCTGGTAACACAATCTGTATTAGAATTCTCAGAGAAATAGAAACAACTATGTACGTATGTGTATGAAAGTATATGGGTAAGTACATTTATACAGAGGGAGAGGGAAAGAAAGAGAGAGATTTTAAGCAATTGGGCCATGTGATAGTGGAGATTGACAGGACAAAAAGAGCCAAAGCAAGGCAGGCTAGATAGATATTCCCACAGTTGTAATTTAAAAGTCTATAGGTTAGGCAAGCTGTTAGGGAAAAAAAAATCATATTTAAATTAATTATGTAAGGTATTTCCCTCTGAGAGAAAAGGGCTGTATTTTATTTCGTAGTGAAGATAGTTGTGTGTGTGTGTGTGTGATGTGAAATACACAGATTTTTAAATATTTTAAAAGACTAAAGAAATACCATATATAGCAAAGGGAATACAACCCATACGTTACACAATATATCAACATAAATTCAAAAAGATTGTAGGTCTAATTGTGAGAAGATACAACCATGAGTTTTAAGAGAAAAATGAATATTATTTCATGACTTTGCAGTACTCAAAAATTTCTTAGTGAACAAAAATTACTAATCAAAAAAGAACAATTTGATAAATTAGGCTATATGAAGATGAACAACTTTTGCTCTTTAAAAGATATGATTAAATGAACTAAAAAGCACTAACATTTATAACAAAAATATTTGTGTGTACATATATATATATATAT
>NW_006921973.1:1588705-1593889 GCF_000298275.1 Orycteropus afer afer
GTTGCCTGTGTATATAAAATAAAGGCTCTGGTGGTGTAGTGGGCAAGGCATTTTGCTACTAACCAGAAAGTTGACCCCTCAAACCTATCGGCTGCTCTGCTGGAGGAAGATGAGGCAATCTACTTCTGTAAAGATTTATAGCATTGGAAACCTAATGGGGTTCTCTGTGAGTCAGAATTGACTCAATGGAAATGAGTTTGGTTTTGATTTTATATATAAAAGAGAATTATATAACACTTAGAAATAAGAAAAAACAGAAGACACAGTAGAAAAATGGGTAGAAGATTGAATAGACCCTGAAGAAAGACGATAGCCAATGAACATCAAAACCTTTAAAAAAACATAATGAGACACAGTTACTCATTAACCTGAATGGCTAAAATGAAAGAGACAGAAAGAACCAAGTGTAGATAAGAATAAAGAACAACTGGAAATCTCATTACTTGGGAGACAGTATAAATTGCTAAACTCATTTGGCATAACTATTTAGAAGTATGTATTAAAATTGACTTCCACCCATCAGTTTATCATAGTGTGGTGACTGACATCTTGCTGTAATGCTGGAAACTGTGCCATAACTTCCAAATACCAGCAGTGTCACCCATGGTGGACAAATTTCAGTGGAGCTTCTATCCTAAGTCAGACTAGGAAGAAATGTCTGGGGATATACATACAAATATTAGCAATGAAAACCTCATGGATCACAACTGAACATTACCCAAATCAGTTTCTTTGTATCTGTCATTAAGAGGGTTATGATGCTTGGTGAAGTAGAAGGCCAGCAAAGGCAAGAGAAACCTTTGATGAGGTGGACTGGCATAATAGCCACTGCAATGAACGTGAACGTGCCAATGATTGTAAGGATGATTCATCACTAGGCAATGTTTTATTTTGTTGTACTTTACTTTACATGTAAAGTTGACATGATTTGTCACCAAATCATTGACATCAGTTCATCTACTGAATATATGCACCTTCTCTGACCAAGCAATTACCTATGTAGGAGCACACTAACATAAATGTAAGACATAGCAGAATGTTTATAGCAGAATATTTATGATAGCCACAAAGTGGAAACTGTTCAAATAACTATCAACTGGAGAATGGATAAATATTATATGTGTATTCGCAGAAAGGAATACTATACAGCATTCAGTGTGAATGATCTACAACTGCAGAATACAATAGGGAAAAATTTCATAAATCCCATAAATATAATTTTCAAGTTAAAAGACATGCACAAAAGAGAACATATTGCCTTATTCCATTCATAGGAAGTATGTTAGGTGCCATCAAATAATCTCCTACTCATAACAACCCTATGTACAGCAGAACGAAACACTGCCTGGTCCTATGCTAGCTCCACGATCCCTGCTATACCTGAGCCCATCATTGTAACCACTGTGTCAGTCTATCTTGTTGAGGGCCTTCCCCTCTTTCATTGACCTTTCACTTTACCAAGCATGATATCCTTCTCCGGGAATGGTCTCTTCTTACAACATGACCAAAGTAGGTGAGACAAAGTCTGGCCATTCTTGCTTCCAAGGAGTATTCCAGATGCACTTCTTCCAAGACATATTAGTTCTTTTAGAAGTCCGTGGTATTTTCAGCATTCTTTGCCAGTACCACAACTCAAAAGCATCAACTCTTCTTTGGTTTTCCTTAGTCATTGTCCAGCTCTCAAATGCATATGAGACAATTGAAAATGTCATGGCAGGTGTGAGATACACCTTAGTCCTCAAGGAGACATCTTTGCTTTTCAGCACTTGGAAGAGGTCTTTTGCAGCCCATTTGCCCATTGTTATACAGCATCTAATATCTTGACTGTTGCTTCCATTGCTGTTGATTGTAGAACCAAGTAATATGAAGCCTTTGACAACTTCAACCTCTTCTTCATTTACTGTGATGCTGCTTATTGGTCCAGTTGTGAGGTTTTTTTTTTTTTTTGAGATGTACTCCATACTGCAGACTGTAGTCTTCAATCTTCATCAGTAAGTGCTTCAAGTCATCCTCACTTTCAGCAAGCAAAGTTGTGTTGTCAGCATTTCACAGGTTGTTAATGATTCTTTCACCAATCCTGATGTCACGTTCTTTGTATAGTCCAACTTCTCGAATTATTTGCTCAGCATACAGATTGAATGAATATGGTGAAAGAATACAACCCAGACACACTCCCTTCTTGATTTTAAACCATGCACTGCCTCCTTGTTCTGTTCAAATGACAGCCTCCTGGTCTATGTTACATGTTCTTCATAAGTACAATTAAGTGGTCTGGAATTCCCATTCTTCTCAATGTTATCCACAACTTGTTATGATCCACACAATTGAATGCTTTTGCATAGTCAATAAAACACAAATACACATCTTTCTGGTATTCTTTACTTTCAGCCAAGATCCATATGACATCAGCAATGATATCCCTCATTCCACATCCTCTTCTGAACCTAGCTTGCATTTCTGGAAGTTTTTTGTCAATAAACTGCTGCAATAGTTTTTGAATTATCTTCAGCAAGATTTTACTTGTGTGCAATTTTAATATTGTTTGATAATTTCCACTTCCTGTGGGATCACCTTTCTTTGAAATAGATACAAATATGGATCACTTTCAGTCAGTTGGCAGGTAACTATATACCACATCTCCTGGCATAACTGAGTGAGTGCCTCTAGCAGAGCATAATTTGTTGAAACATCTCAATGCATATCCTGTCAATTCTTAGAGCCTTGTTTTTTGTCACTTCCTTCAGTTCAGCTTCAACTTCTTCCTTCAATACCACTGGTTCTTGATCATAAGCCACCTCCTGAAATGGATGAAATTGACCAATCCTTTTTTGTACAGTGACTCCAGATATTCCTTCCATCTTCTTTTGATGCTTCCTGCATCATTCAGTATTTTGCCCATAGAATCTTTCCGCATTGCAAGTCAAGGCTTAATATTTTTCATCGGTTCTTTCAGCTCAAGAAATGCTGAGTATTCTTTTTTGGTTTTCTAACTCCATGCCTTTACACATTTCATTATAATAATCAACTTTGTCTTCTCAAGCTGCCCTTTGAAATCTTCTGTTCATCTCTTTTAGCTTGCATTACTTCCATTTGCTTTAGCCATTCTTTGTTCAAGGGCAAGTTTCAGAGTCTCTTTTGACTTCCATTTTGGGCTTTTCTTCCTTTCCTATCTTTTTATTACCTTTTGCTTTCTTCATGGATAATGTTCTGGATATCATCCCACAATTCTTCTGGTTTTTGGTCGTGGATGCACAATGGATTTAATCTATTCTTTAGATAGTCTGTAAATTCAGAAGAGATATATTCAAGATCATATATTGGCTCTCATGGACTTGTTTTAATTGTCTTCAACTTCAAGCAGAATTTGTATATGAGCAGTTGATGGTCTGTTCCACAATCAGCTACTGGCCTTGTTTTGGCTGAAGATATTGAATTTTTCCATTGCCTCTTGCCACAGGTGTAGTCAATCTGATTCCTGTGTACTCCATCTGGTGAAGTCCACGTGTATAGCCACTGTTTGTGCTGTTGAAAAAAGGTGTTTGCAATGAATAAGTCATCGGTCTTGCAAAATTCTATCATGTGATCTCCAACATCATTTCTGTCACCAAGGCCAAATTTTCCAACTACTGGTGATTCTTCTTTGTCTCCAAATTTTGCATTCCATTCACCAGTGATAATCAGCACATCTTGATTGCATGTACTGTCTATTTTAGACTGCAGAAGTTTGTAAAAATTTTCAATTTCCTCATCTTTGGCTTTGGTGGTTGGTGCATAAATTCAAGCAATAGTAGTATTAACAGGTCTTCCTTGTAGGTGTATGGATATTCCCCTATCACTGACAACATTATACTTCAGGATAGATCTTAAAACGTTCTTTGTGATGATGAATGTCATGCCATTCCTCTTCGATTTGTCATTCCTGGTATAATAGATCCTATGGTTGTCTGATTCAAAATGGCCAAAACAGGTCTCTTTCAGTTCAGTAATACCTAGGATATCAATCTTTATGTGTTCCATTTCACTTTTACAATTTCCAATTTTCCTAGATTCATACTTTGTACATTCCATCTTCAGATTATTAATTGCTGTTTGTAGTTGTTTCTTCTCATTATGAGTTGTGCCACATCATTAAATGAAGATGCCCAAAGCTCTACTTTATCCATATCATTAAGTTCAGCTCTACTCTGAGGAAGCAGTTCTTTCCCAGTAATATCTTGAGTGCCTTCTGAACTGAGGGACTCATCTTCTGGCACTGTATCGGACAATGTTTTAGGGCTATTCATGAAGTTGTACAGTAATATATTCTTCAGATTTTCCCTGGCCAATTCTTTGAGAAGCAGGTGGTCTCTTCCTTCTTCTGAGTCTGTCTCAGTCTGGAAGCTCCACTGAAACCCATCCACCATGGGAAACCCTGCTGGCATTTGAAATACTGATTGCACAGCCTCCAGCCTCACAGAAACACATAAACCACCACAGTAAGATAAATTGTCAGACAAATTCATCTCCCATAGCTTCCTGTCTGGGGGTCTGCCTCTTACCTTTTCCAGCTGTCGGCCCTGGATGCTGCTTCCTGCTTAGGGTCTCTCTTCTGCTTACCTGTTCCAGCCATCGACCCAGGCTGCCACTCATAAGAAATATAACATCAAGCAAAAGCTAACACATTCTGTTATAAATAAAAGTGTTAACTCTACTTTGGGAGGGAGTAATGACTAAAAGGGAAAGAACTCTGAAATACTCTTTATGTTCTGTTCCTTCTGGCTTCGTATTACATTTTAAATTTACGAAAAGGGATTGACCTATAGTATATGCACTTTTCTATTTGTGCATGATAAAAGGTAAAAGATACAATGAAATTATGTAGGACAAAACATACTTGCTTCATTAGAACACAAGAAAATTCTAAATGTTACTAAAAAAAAAGGAATGGGAGAAAAAGACGAAAAATTGAAGAGAAGAAATGGAATTTCAAAGGATGATCTCACTATTTTCAAGAGTAATGAATTTAATAGTCAATTATAAATATGAAAGTTTTGAACATCCCTTTGAATGGCCCCTTCTTACAACATGACCAAAATAGGTGAGATGAAGTCTGGCCATTCTTGCTTCCAAGGAGCATTCTGGCTACACTTCCACCAGGACAGATCTGTTAGTTCTTTTAGCAGTCCATGGTACTTTCAGCATTCT
>NW_006921973.1:1596590-1599380 GCF_000298275.1 Orycteropus afer afer
TCCTAGTCTGTCTCAGTCTATAAGCTGGGCTGTTACCTGTGCACCAGGTGCATCTCGCTGGGTTTTAAACACCAGAGGCTCAGCCTCAAAACTCATGTCTACATGCCACCACAGTAGGACAAACCGACAGACAAGTTTGTCTTGCTGTTGGAGACCTCTCATATCACCACCACCTGAGTCCCTGTGGCTGACTGTTCCTCTGTCTGGCTTCCTGGCTTTTATCCCCTTTCTCCTGCTCTTCCGGCCTGCTGCTTTGGGCATCCCTGAGTTGTCTCTCCTCATCTGTATCCCTGGAGCTGACCTTATCTTATAATACTTATAAACAAGAAATTTATCCTTTTAACCACCTGATATTACACCTCAACATTTGGTACCTTTCATTGGTGTAAAAGTGAGAAGATTAGGGAAAGGAATATATTTCAACAAAACTTTGAGATAATTTTTAAAATGATTTTCTACTGAATATGACTTTTTAAAGCCATTAGTGTTGGCATATTTTTAAAATCATATTTTTTGGAAGCCATCTATAAAGCAAGACTGCCAGACATGGGGGTCAGCCATGGAAGGAAGGACTTTCATGGAATTTATCACCTTCATAATTATGGTGCTTAGATTATACACAAAGAATTATTCTGTTCAGGAGTCCATGGAGATCATAAGGAACGCTTTCTAATGGTTGGTCTAGGAAATCCTTTATGTTCAATGTGAAATATTTCTAATAGTCGTAAAGTCTTTATGGCCATAAAGACATTCAACTACATGCTAAAAGAGAAAATATTTTTCTAGGTCAAGATAATAGGGAAAAATCTAGAAATATTTGGGGTAACATAACTCAAAGAGTCACTTTTAATTTTTGTTGTATAAAAATAAAAACAAGAAATGAGAGAAAGAAAGAGAGAAAACAGGTACAATAAAAAAATGTATTGACATCTTTACAGAATACACACGTTTTGAAAATACAAAATGCCTTTTGCCAAGCAGGTAGATACAAATGATAATTTACACTACATGACAGTAAAAATTCAATTTATTTTCAATATTAAAAAAATAAAAATAAATAAAGCAGATATTTTCCAAGTTAAAATGATTTTTTTTTTCATTTAATGGAATTATGTGCACTGTTCACTATCTATCATTGGGACAATAGATAAGATGAAATCCTAAATATCAAGGTCAAAATACTGATGAAGTAAGAAACGATTGTGAGAGAGAGGAGGGAGCAAAGATTATACCATGCGGAACAACTTTACTAATGAGCAATCAGACATTTTTTGTTTTAGAAAAACCCCAATTTAATACTACAGTGCATCAGATTTCTTCAGAGACATGTTGGCCAAGAAAAGTATGCACAAGAACTGATAACAATTGCTTTTGGTGGTATTATTATTATTTTTTTCTTTAGACAATGAAGCAAGATTTCCATTAGTAAGTTCACAGTGCTACAGAATGCATTTCAATACTCATACTGCCTTGGATTTCCCTTTCTACGGTTTTTCTTTTTTCCCCAAATTATAGTTTAGGTGAAAGTTTACTGAGAAAATTCATTTTCCATTCAATAATTCATACATATTTTGTTTTATTGCACTGATTGAATCCCCCCAATGTAACAACACACTTCTCATTTCCTCCCTGGTTCCCTATTATCGTTTGTCCATTTTTCTTGCTGCTTCCTGCCTCTTGAAGTTTAGTTTTGAGCAAGTCCTGTCCTTTTGGTCTCATAAGGTTGATTATGTTGGGAAACACATCCCTGTTTGTTGTTTGGCCTGTTTATTGTTAGGGATAAAGTTGATCGCTGGGAGTGGATTCAGTCCCAGGTGAAGGGTTTCTATGGGCCACATGTTTAGGGATTCCACTAGTCTCTATCAGACCAGTAATTCTGGTCTCTTTTATGGTTTTGAATTTTGTTGTAGACTTTCTTTTTCCTCCTCAGCTTATGATTTTCTATTCTGATCCTGATCAAAGTAGTTGGTAGTGGTAGCCAAGTTCCATCTAGCTCTTCTGATCTATGGGTAGTCTTCCTTACAATTTGAAATTGTTTACATTTTACTCATTACTCAAAGGTATTTTTTGTTCAAAATCTTTCATTTATTAATTTGAAAAAATGCTCATATTCATTTATTAAGCTACTCATTCCCTCGTTCATTTGAATTTATCAGCATGGACTCCAGAGCTAGAGTAACTAAGTAGATCTCAGCTCTGCCAATTATTAGCTATGCTGCTTGGACTAACTAAGGAACTCAACTTCTTGCCTAAGTACATCATCTAGAATGGGATGATATAGATTTCTGGTGCAGATAAAATGAGGTAATATATGAAAACCTCTTAGAACAATGCCTAACATGAAAAACTGCTATAAAAACTCAATAAATGATCATTGAAATTAAATGAACCTAACTCAGCATGAGCAGAATTGATGATCTTATAGCAATCAGAAAATGCAGCATCTCCAGAGTTTCATATTGCTAAATTAGATAAGTGATTGCTGCTATAGCAAGGATGCTGAAACAGCTTTGAAAAGTTTCACAGGAATTCCTACTAGGTTTTAATCTTGCAGAATCCTGGCTATTTTTTCTGCTTCAGAGTAGCAGCAAAGGCAACTGTGATAGTTGAAGATGTGTCAACTTGGCTGGACTCCAGTTGTGAGTGGTGGTTCCCATGATGAATCACATGACTGAGTTCTGAGCGGCCGGTCTGCCCAAGGGGAGTTTCCCCAGGGGTGTGGCCTACCTGCAATGCGATCCCAAGGACAAGCTGGAAGAACGGCATTCCGGACTATATACTTCTTGGAGC
>NW_006921973.1:1605065-1616235 GCF_000298275.1 Orycteropus afer afer
TCTCTCTCTCTCTCTCTCTCTCTCTCTCTCTATAAATATATATATATACACTTTCTGGTTTTTGTGTTTCTCTAGAGAACCCAATCCAACACAGCAACCTTACAGCTCTTCTGATAAACAGAAAGAAATCTCAACAACTTATTTTGGAAGTAATTTATTTTAACAAGCACAAACAGTTGCTCTTTCTTTTTGCAATGCTTCTGTATATTATACCCCCTTCTTTCCATATCACAAAGATTGCAATACAGCTAAACCAAGAAATCCTATCATTGGTAACCAATATGTGAAGACCTTCCAGGGAAAACCACTCATCTTTGAAACATCTGAAGCACTGCTTATGGAACATTGTGCATGATGACACTCAAGAAATACTTACATATTTTGCTGAATTTGTGAAATAATAACTTTTAGTAATAAAGGTCTCTTAGAGGGAAAAATTATCTTCCTAAACCATGCACAATCAACATTTTATTGAACGAGTTTTACAGTTTTTCTAACAACTTTCTACATTTCTGAAGAGAGATGTGTTCTCTCATTTATTGAATGAATAGGAATTTGATATCTTTCAAAATTATCTTTTTATTAATCAGTGTCTTAATAGAGAGAAAAGGCAGAATTGATTTCTTCACATTTTGTAACACCTTTGGGAAATAAAGCACAAAACTGTTGAGATTGGAATGTATAGGCTTTGTTTCCGACAATTGTTTGTCAGTCCAAAAATTCAAACTGGATTCAGAAGAAGACATAGAATGAGAGATATCGTCACTGCTGTCAGATGAAACTTGGCTGAAAGCAGAGAATACCAGAAAGATGTTTACTTTTGTTTTATTGACTAGGTAATTCATTTGACTGTGTATATCATAACAAATTATAGCTAACATTGCCAAGAATGGGAATTCCAAACAGTTGT
The DNA here is from genome assembly GCF_000298275.1 of Orycteropus afer afer. NCBI lineage: Eukaryota > Metazoa > Chordata > Mammalia > Tubulidentata > Orycteropodidae > Orycteropus > Orycteropus afer. The sequence goes on from NW_006921973.1 coordinate 1,605,976, forward strand.
GCTCGTGCAAAACCTGTACATAGATGAAGAGGCAGTTGTTTGAACAAAACAAGATGATGCATGTTTTAAAATCAAGAAACTAAGCAACAAGATTGAATCTTTTCACCATACTTATTCAATCTGTATGCTAAGCTAATAATCCAAGAAGCTGGACTATATGAAGAACAGCACAGCATCAGGATTGGAGGAAGACTCATTAACAACCTTCAACCTGCATATGACACAATTTTCTTGCTGAAAGTTTAGGGAACTTAAAGCACTTACTGATGAAGATCGAAGAGGACAGCATACAGTGTGAATTACAAGTCAACATAAAGAAAACAAAATCCTCACAACTGGACCAATAAGCAAGATTATGATAAATGGAGAAAAGATTAAAGTTGTCAATGATTTCATTTTACTTGGAGCAACAATCAATTCCCAAGGAATCAGCAGTCAACAATCAAATAATGAATTGCATTGGGCAAACCTGCTGCAAAAGACCTCTTTAAAGTGATAAAGAGTAAAGATGTTACTTTAAGGACTGAGGTGCACATTACCCAAGCCACAATATTTCCAATTACTTCATATACATGTTAAAGTTGGACAATACCCATGAAATACTGAAGAAGAATTGCTGCCTTTAAATTATGATTTTTTTCTAAGAATATCAAGTATACTGTGGACTTCCAGAATGAACCTATCTGTTTTGGAAGAAGAGCCAAGTGCTCCTTACAAACAAGGATGGAAAGACTTCATGTCACATTGGATATGTTATCAGTGGAGAACAGTCCCTAGATGACGTAATGCTTAGTAAAATAGAAGCTGAGAGATGAACTGACACAATGGCTACAGCAAAAGGCTCAAGCATAGCCTTTTGATTATGAGGACAACACAGGACTAGGCAGTATTTCATTCTGTTGTACACAGGGTCGCTGTGAGTCAGAACTGACTTGACAGCACCTAAAAACAACCAGCCATGGCTTATAAGCTATGATTTTTCATGATTTTTTTAATGTATATTGTTAAATATCATGTTAAGTTAAATAAAATAAAAATTCTACATTGTACCTCTACCATATTGTTTGAAAATTATTCATTACATGACAACAGATGATAACCACGCATTGTTAGACATTGTATGATTTTCTCAGTTTCTTGTATTGTATTCCAGGCATAGGGTTAAGTACCTGATGGAGAAATATTCCTTATTTTTGTCTTCCCTACACATCTGTGTTTATGCCGTTCCAAGAAATCACATAATGTCAGGAAGACTCCGTAAACAGAAGAGTGAATAGCTCTGGTTTTGGACCACCTGAGGTGGTGTCCTGATTCCACTCCCTATCTGCTGCCATTTCATGCAGATTAACTAGTTGCTCTATGTTTCAGTTTAATAAATTATAAAATGGAGATAAAAATAGCAGTCATGTCATAGGGTTGTCATGAATAGGAAAAGAGTTAATTTATTTAAAACACTTATAACAGTACCTGGCAAGTATGAATTGCCATATAAATGTTAACGTTATTAATCAGGTCTTTGATTATAACTACAAGTTCAAGCAGATAAATAAAGGACTTAGAAAAACAATTTGGTAGGAGAGTAAGAATTAATAAAGGTCGCCTTTCTGTGTTCAAAGAAAACTTGTTATTAATTAGAGAATGAAATAAAGGAGTAGGAAAGTGAGATTAGTTGTCAGAACTGAGCTACAATGCAAGCATCTATTTATTGGGAACTCCTGAAAACTCACTGAACTTGAGATGGACGCTAGAATTTCTGCTGAAATTTATGTGTTTGTCATAATGATTAAAGGGCTATCAAAAAAGTAGAAAATTACCAAAAGTTTGACTGTTGTTTGTATTAGAAGTCAACTTTAGTTTTTCCGTAGATTACAATCCCTAAGTGTTTTTACATAACTTGTAACATTTTTAGTGGAGTACTTTTTTTAGGACTACCCCTAAAGGAATTAGGGGAAAGTATGACTATTTCCCTGAAAAAATTTAGCAATATTTTATTTTGGGGGCTGGGAAATGAGAACTAAAGAAGAGTGTTTTGAAAATGAATCTTTTATTGACTTAAATATTTATTAGTTTATAGGAAAGTATTTGGCTCATATTGTTAGTTGCTTTCCAGTTGGCTTTGACTCATCGCATCTTTACATATAACAGAACTAACCATTGTCCGTTCCTGTGCCATCCTCAGAATGGTTGCTATGTGTGAGACAATTGTTGTAGCTATTGTTTCAATACATCTCATTGTGGATTTTATTCTTTTTGCTTGATCCTCTGCTTTACCAAGTATGATGCCCTTTACTGGTGATTGGTCTTTCCCGATGATGTGTCCAAAATAAGATGAAGTCTCACCATTTTCAACTCTAAAGAGCATTCTGGCATACTTCCTCCAGATTGATGTGTTCATTTTTCTGGGGGCCCATGGTATATTGAATATTCAAATGAATCATTTATTCTTCTATTTTTCTTTTTTCATTATCTAGTTTTCACATGCATATAAGGCAATTTAAAATACAATGACTTGGGTCAGGTACACCTCAGTCATCAAAATGACATCTTCGCTTTTTTTAAGATTTCAAACAGGTCTTTTGCAGCATATTTGCCCAATGCAATACACTGTTTGTTGTTGACTGGTGCTTCTATGGACACAGATTGTTGATCTAAGTAGAATGAAATCTTTGACAAGGTCAATTTCTTCACCATTTATCATGGTGTTATGTATATGCCCAGAGGATTTTTGTTTTATTTATGGTCAAGTATAATCCATAGTGGAGGCTGTATAAATCCATCTATAAATCCTTCACTTTCAGCAAACAAGGTTGTGTCATCTGGATATCACAAGTTGTTAATGAGTCCAGTCTTGATACCTTGTTCTTCTTGATATAGTTCAACTTCTCATATTCTTTACTCAGCAAACAGATAGGATGAGTAACGTGAATAGATTCATCCCTGTCACACACATTTCTCAAATTTAAACTAATCAGTATCCTGAGTGATTGACTTTTGATCCATGAACATATGACTGTGCTGGTATTTGAAATATTAGTGGCATAGCTCCCAGCATCATAGCAACACTCAAGCCAGACAGTATGACAAACTGACTAACAAGTGGTGGAATATGGTCTGTAGTGTCACTCAAGAAGGACATGTATTGGTTCTACAAGTGTATTTGTATGTTCTGTAAGAATTTCCAGGTATATATAAGAGCTGATGGGAGCTCTGGTAGCATAGTGCCTAAGGCACTTGACTGCTAACCAGAAGCCTGGCGGTTCAAATCCACCAGCCACCCCTCGAAAGGAAGATGGGGCAATCTACTTCCGTAGTGATACTGCCTCAGAAACCCAAGGAGGGGTCACTATGAGTTGGGTCCAACTCAAGGGCACATAACAACAACAACAACAACATAAGAGCAGACAAGGGACACAACTGTAGTCACTTCTTGGCCACAGCCAGCTACCCAGAGGGACCAAGTAGTTGGGCCTGTGGACTCAGGACCATAGTCATAGGGGACATCAAACTCAATTGGCATAATATACTACACAAAAACATTTTTCCACATCCTACTTTAGCAATTAGCATCTGGGATCTTAAAAGCTTGCAAGTGGCCATCTAGATGCAACAAAGAGTCTCTCCTCATCCAGAGCAAAGAAAAATGAAGAAAATCAAAGATGCATGGAAATAATTAGCCCAATTGCTTGGTACACCATGAGATCTAAAGCCTATATGACTATGAGACTAGAAGGACTAGATGGTGCCTGGCTACCACTGTCAACCACTTGGAGGCAGATCTATGTAGGAGACCTGGATACAGTGGGAGAACAATGTGGAGCAAAATTCAAAATCATTCAGTTTTTTTTTTTTTTTTTAAAAAGGCCCAGATTAGCTTGTCTGATAAAGCCTGGTAGAATCATTGAGATTATGGCTCTTTCTTCCCTTCAATTCTGGATTTGAACCCACTCCCATGGCTTCCGGCTAAACAAAAGACAGGTATATGAGCTGAACATTTACATTAGGTAGATACACTCCTTGAAGAGATCAATCATGGGAAAATAGAAGGGCTGTGTATGCACTGGGAGGCAGTCCAGTGGGCAGGAGTGCATGGAAGGGAAGGACACAGGGAAGATGTAACTATGAGGAGGAAGTGGGAGGGGAACTGTTACATTGTGAAAAATTGCACTCAATGTCATGAGACAAAGTGTATGTGAGCTGCTGTGTGGAAAGTGAATTTGCTCTGTAAACTTTCACCCAAATCACACACACACACACAAAAAGGACGTGTATTGACATATATACCATTATCATCAGTGTAACCCAATGTAGGGTGGGCTTTTGTAACAGAAATGGCAACATTTGAAATAGGGCTATATTAGGATAGGATAGGTATTCTGTGATAGCAAATAATTGTAATATTTCAGTGATTTAAAACACAGAGGTTTATTTTTCTCTCATATTTCCTATCTGTGTCAGGCTAACTGTGGCTTGTTCTTCATTGTCATAGTTCTAAAGGCAAGCTAAATGAATAGCTCTTCTCCTTATTAGTAAAGCATAAGGAATAGGTAGCAGATCATTGATGCTTTTTAAAGCTCATATTTATATATAAAATCCACCATCATCAAGTCAATTCCAACTCATAACAATCCTATAGGATAAAGTGGAACTGCCCCACAGGTTTTCACTGCTGTAAATCTTTACAGAAGCAGACTGTCTCATCTTTCTCATATGGAGTTGCTTGTAGGTTGAATCCACTGAGCTTTTGATTAGTAGCTGAATGTGTTAACTAAGCTTATGTGTAGAAGTACATTTTTCACTTCAGTTAATATTCCAATAATTAATCTAAGTCATATGGCATATCAAGGGCAGGGCAATGGGAAAACCCTGCCCTAAGTGCAGGCAATCATTTAAAACTGAGATCAACAAACATTTTTTTGGGAGTGGGTTACATTATCATTGACAGTGTTTAGTATTGCCAATGCCTAGTAATAACAGAAAACAGGTTGGTTTTATTATTATTTCGAAATTCTCGGCAGACAATGCCTACATACTAGGTGGCCCACTTCTACTGCCCTGCCTTCTGTACTCCCCTGAGAAGATGATTTATACTTGTTCTATAGAGAGATGTCTCATAAATGGTGTTACGAAAGGACAGATAGGAAATATTTTGAACACTAATATGGACAGCCACAATGGCTTATGAGGAAATGCAAACTATGTCAGTGAAATGCAGAGATATTGGTAATGATCAAAAGAACAGTGTCAAAGAACTACTAGATGCTGGAGAAAAAATGTAGTAAAGCAGGTAATTTGTGCAATAGAAACAGCAATGACAACAGCTGAGAACAGTTATTGAGACAATGTAGAGAAAGAACAAATAAAGACTTCTTCACAAAAAGGCTCTCACAGACTAATATAGGCCAGATGATGTGGTCTGATGAGCCTTCTAATATAACTATCTGTGCAAATAATTAATTATATATAAGACATGCATATTTAATGATAAAACTGTTGGTATATAAGTAGCCCTGTTGTCACAATGATTAAGGACTTGGCTGCTAACCAAAAGGTTGGCAATTCAAATCCACCCAGTGGCTACACAGGAAAAGGACATGGTGATCTGCTCTTATGAAGATTACAATCCACAAAATCCTATGGGGAAATTCTGCTTTGTTACATGAAGTCACTATGACTTGAAATCAACTTGATGGCACCTAACAACAACAACATTGGCATATGTAGTTAAATTAATTACTTAATGTGGTCATTCTTGTCATAGTCCTTGTAACTCCCACCAAATGACACAACCCACTGCCATTGAGTCAGATCTGACTCATAGTGACCCCTCTTTGGATTTTCAAGGCAGTATCATTATGGAAGTAGATTGCTCAATCTTCCTTCCGAGGAGCGGCTGGTGGGTTTGAACCACCAGCTTTCTGGTTAGCAGTCAAATTCCATAGGCACTATGTCACCAAAGCTCTCAATGACAGAGGAGAACTATGAAAATGTTGTTTTCATGACTTTTCAAGAGGATTGCATAACTTGCTAATAATGTAAATAAGGGTCATGGCATCTTGTGGGTGTAGGACCATGCAAATATCATATACGGAACCTTAATGTGGGGAACCGGGAGCTCTGCTGGCATAGTGCCTAAGGCATTTCATTGCTAACCAGAAGCCTGGAAGTTCATACCCACCAGCCATTTCTCAGAAGACAGGTTGGCCAATCTACTTCCGTAATGATACTGCCTTGGAAACCCAAGGAGGGTCACTATGAGTCAGATCTGACTCGACAATAATGAGTTTGGTTGCTTGTTTTAATGTGGGGAGTGGTCAATTTTGTCATGTCACTCAGCTTGAAATGAGGCATCCCAGAGGAGGGAAGAGGGGACCTGACTATCATCAAGAAGAAGAGGGAGCACAGCATGTCCTTTGGACCTAAGGTCCCTGCACTGGGAGCCTCCTTGACCCAGGAAACAGGGATAGCTGTACCACTAAAGAGATGGTGAAGGATGGCAAAAAGAAGCAGAAAAATGGAGGCAACATAGGCAATAAAACAGGCAGAAGACAGGGCAATAAGCTTCTGGACCCACGGATCAAGAAAGCTTAGTGCTATTGGGCAGGGGGCTTGCTGACAGAGTGAAGTGCCTCCGAACACTGGGTGGAGCTTAGTTTCCCAATCCATTGAGCTAGAGTTGAGCACCTTTGGCTTGAGGTTTACTGGTAGAGTAGGGTGCCTTTGAAGATTGACCAGCGGAGCTAAAAGAGTATTGTAACACTTGTCTGAGCAGTGCAGGGGCTGGGCCATCCCAGTTCTGTGTAGCTTTTGCAACAAATTATCAAATCCAGCAGAGAAGTAGGGAGAGTTGGTGTCAGAATTGATAAAAGGGTTGGAGAATGGAGGCATGCCTGACCTGAACCTCGTAGGAGTCAGCCTTGGGATGCTCATAAAGATTTTGCTCCTCACTTGTGAAGTTAAAAGAGGTCAGAGGAGGCCAAACCATCTTTACAGTATATAAGATATTAGGTCAAAGAAGAACATATACTTTGTATACATATTATATATTTTATCAACAATCAACTCTATGCTGACAACTCCCAAATCTGTATTTCTACAAATATTCCCCAATTTATGATGGGATTCCTTTCCAATGACAGCCATAGTTGGTTCTGATGTAAGTAAAATATCTTGGTATTTCTTTTTAATTTTCATTATTATTCTTTTGCTATCAGTATCTTTATAAATCCAATCTTTATGTGTCTTTGGGAATTGCCATGATAACAATAATACCAGCAAATTATATGCTGCAACATTGTATATAGTGCATATTTCTAGCAATAAGAAATAGCCAAATAAATAATGGTTGTAACCCAAATATATCATAAGTCAGGGACTACCTGTTTTCCTCTCCTCAAACCCAAGTTCCCTTCTAATATCTCTAGTAACCTTTAAGTGTTTCTATAAGTTATTACATTGATATCAAACTGATAATTTTGTAACATTTATTTACATGTTTAAGAGTGTACTGTTTACATGCTATTTTCCCTTTATTCTGTATACCTAATCAGTCAATGAGTTTTGCAGATATCTCTGTTTCCGTCTCTTTTTCTGCATTCCTGATAGGAACCTAGTTCAGGCACATCCTAACATAGAGCTTCTTAGCTATTTTCCCTAATTGCATTTGATTATTTTTCAAATACAGCCTAGATTTTGTCCCAAATTAAATCCTCTACATATTTTTTTAAACCATGGTACAAAACTACTCAACACTTCAAGGTTTTCTTATTTCTGTTATATCTAATACCCAAAGGTAGTATTTTCAAGAATTGAATGAGACAATTCTCATAACACTTCCCTGTTCAACTAATAATGATATAAAGGACAGATTTATCAAAAGGGTGGAAACTGGAAAGGAAATTGACTAGAGATCTAAAACAATCTTGCTACAGTAGAGTAAGAATGTATTAAAAAATATGACATGTAAATGACAGAAATTTAAAGTAAAATAACAACATTGTCTCCTCCCCCACTGTCATATTCTAAATATTTACTACTTTATTCATATGTCTTAAAATTGGAGCACATTTTACCCAGGGTATTAAGGAAGACTTACTTAGGTTTTAAAGTAATTTATAAGGTAATATATAATACTGATTTTATTTTATATCACTCATTGATGGTCATTTTTCCCCATCATATTGCTCAAGAGAAGCTCAAAGTTCAAGTTATCAAAACTCACTTGAAAATGTACTGAGCACACAAGCTGTATTTCAGCCTGCTAGGTTTTCCTCTAGCTGGATTTTAAGAATCTAAGGTTAAATTACTTTTAAGTTGTAAAGTGCATTTTAAAGTGAATTAACTTACTAACGTTTCTTCCCTAAAAATTGCACTAATTTGATACTTTGTCTGTATCAATTTTCTAAGTAAGACAGAAATATGAGTTGATCTTAATTATGTTTTCTTTACTTTTTAAATTTCAGCCCCCTATAAGCAATTTTCTGACTCATAAATGGAAAATTGTGTCAGCTTAAGGATGGTTAGATATTTTCTTTTAAATTTAAAGGTTTCTCTGAGAAATATAATGATCCTATCAACTTTAAAATATATAGCATTAGTCATCTGTGACTTACGTAAGAAGAAAAGGTTAGATCCTGTTTTAGTTAGGTATATGAAAAATGTACTCTTACCTTCACATAACTCAAAAATGGCTAGAACAATTTAGTGCAATCTCTCAAACAAGTTCACCTTTGGCCCAAGTTAAAGTTTGAAATTCTCCTTCAATAGAATTAAGTCCACAGAAAATTATAACCTAAAAAGAAGTTGAAAATTTCAAAACTAATTCTACCATTCTTATATAATGTGTATGTTTTTCAGTTAATAGTTAACTATTTTAATTTTCTGTGATTCTTATTATGGCAAAAAAAAGTTCCTAGGTTTTAAATTTAATACATCTCATGAAAGTAAATTTTTCTTTAAAAAATTAGAAGTTTTCATTATTTCTTAGTTGAATTAATAAAATAGGAAATCAAAGCCAAATATGAGCAAAATACAAGATCCTTTAATTCCCAGAAGTAATAAAGTTTAAATTATTAGTTCAGGATGCTAATTTTCAGTAAAATTTTGTCCAGAGGCCTACAAAATTAATTTTGTTATTTGATGTATGTTTATTTTAGCATCTCTGATGTGCTCAGCGTTGTGCTTGTTAGGCCTATGTAAGTGAAAATGACAATTTTTGTTCTTGAAATTTTCAGTCTGTGAGGCAAGTGTATAAACCAAGAAAGGAAACAAGACAAGTTTCCAGAAAGAACACTGAAAGATTCATGTCTGTGGAGATGGAAAGGATACTCCAAAATGTATAATCTTGGTCTTCAAAGATGATTAGTAGGGTGACAACATGGAGAGAAAAACGTAGGAGGAAGATAAAGCACTTGCAGAGGTTTGACATATAAAACAGAATGGCATGCTAAGGCATTAGGAAAAGATGAGTGAACCAAGACAACTGCTATGATTGGTTTTTGAACACCAATGTTTACTGAGTTTATTATGAGGTAAATTGAGATTTTTTTTTTTCCTAAATTACCTGTCTTTAGTCATACCTTTTTCCAAATAACTATTTAGTTTCTCCATATCTGGATTGTATTTTCCTATACCATTTGCATTGACATATGATTTTGGTCAATGGAATGTTAGTGGGACATGATCCAAACAAAGCATTGAAATTTCTTTTTGTGATTGAGCTTTTCGTCTTGGTCTTTTGTTACAGACATGTGAGAAAATTTACCCAGGTAGCCACTATTTTTCTTGTTGTTGTTGTTGTTGTTATATGCCGTGGAGTTGGCCCCCACTCATAGCGACCCCTCCTTGGGTTTCTGAGGCAGAATCACTACAGAAGTTAGGATTGCCCAAACTTCTCCCAATAAAAACATAAGCAGTCCTGAGCCCACTTCACAGATTGGAGCCTGAGCTCAAAGCCAGCAATTTGAAACTGACCCAGAGACAACTAACAATAAATAAATATAAAGCAGTAATTGTTTTTTCATTAGCTTATTAATTGTGGAACTACTTCAGAGTAGTTGCAAAAAATGTCTAAAGAGAGCAAGAAGACAGTGAATCTATAGAAGTCTTTTGGCATGTTAAAAATTTTGTCATTGCAAGAACAGATATATGCATGCTGATGTTCATCACAGCACTATTTACAATAGCCAAAACATGGAAACAACCTAGATGTCCATCAACTGAGGAATGGATAACCAAACTATGGTACATACACACAATGGAATA
>NW_006921973.1:1617816-1626567 GCF_000298275.1 Orycteropus afer afer
GTTCAAACCCACCAGCCACTCTGTGGGAAAAGATAGCGCAATCTGCTTCTACAAAGATTTATAGCTTGGCAACTCTGTGGGACAGTTCTACTCTGGTCTATAGGGTCCCTAAGAGTTGAAATCAAGTTAACAGCAATAGATTTCAATGGCAGAGAATTCAGGATGCCACTGGAGTAGGTAGCAGAAAATAACATGGAAGTCTTAACTAAGGCAATAGCAGTAGAGAAAGTTATATCAATCATTATAAGGTGTGGAGAACAATATTAGAGGTTATTGAAGTTGATTGTAGTCTTTTTTTTTTCCTGAGAGATAGGATGGATGGCACTTTCATTAATTTGATAAGTCATTGAAAAACACAGATTTTATATGCATTCTGAGTTCATTTTGTGATACAATATTTTTAAGATATTAGTGAAAATCTAGCATCACCCAGAAGGAAGTTGGACTATGAGTTATAAAATTCAGGAAAGTCTCTACTAAGGAGAAAAGATGTGGAAACCATTACCATACAAGCGATGAATTAGATCAGTTATAGAAAGTTAATAAGAGAGAAACACATTCTTGGGTGATGGCAGTTTAGATAGAGGATTGATTTTTCTTCTTTCCCAACTCTTTTTTAGATGATTCTACTTCTCCTGAGCCCACAGAAAAGCAGACACTGGATAATATAAGTATGAGGGCTTTTCGGAAGATTTTCTTCCATGTGAAATGACTGTGAGCCTAAGGAGCAGCTTTTGGAAGTATTAGTTTTGAGGATTAGAATGCAATTGTTCCTAGGAAGAATTTAAGGCACAAAAATACCAGCTTCCACATGAATTTAAGCTTGTTTCCCTGTCCACCAGGAGTTGAAGAGTAGCTGAATAAATCAGTAGTATATTGTCCAGGGCTTGAAAATCTTCTCAGGTAGAAAAACTAAGCCCTAATAGCTTTACAGAGAACTAATTGGCTACTGCTGTTCTATCTGGCCCCATAGCAGCATACCAAACTGCATTCCACTATTATCAGGACTATGGAAACTGAAGTATCCTAATATACTAGTAGTAGAACAAGAGCCTCAATGACTAAACAAAGGAAAATTATCAACACAGATCAGAGGAGACAAAGGTAGAGCAAGTAAATTAATTACTATTTTTGTTGTTAGGTGCCTGACAAGGGGGCAAGGAGGCTGCATCTTCTGACCTCCTCTAACCCCACAAGAGGAAGACAGAATCACCATCAGCAGCCCAAGGCCTATCCCTGCGAGGCCAGACAGGCTGCCTCCCTCCAGCCCTTTCACCAACCCTGACACCAACCATTCCTCCCACAGCACCCACTACCTCTCTCCTGGGTTTGATAATTTGCTTCAGTCGCCACACAGAACTTACAGATGATGAGGTTTATTAGGGAAGCAATGGGGTACAATTCTAGTTCAGGAACATGCTCAGTCTCTTTCAGCCTGCTGTCTCTCAGCTGACAGTCTCTCTCCCAGCAGTGTATGTCTCTTGGTGTCTCTCTCAGCAGTGCGTGTCCCTCGAGGTCTTTGCCAGCATGAGAAAAAGACATTTGTATGTCTCTTGTATGTCTCTCTCAGCAGTGTGTGTCTCTTGTGTCTCTCAACCAGCAATGAGAGATTCCTTCTTCTTTTAGGAGGGCTCCTTTTGAGCCTGGCAGAGTGGCCAAACTAACCAATTCCAACATAAGAATTCTACACACCTGAGAAAGAGAAAACTTCTGAAAAAATTACTTCATGCCACTCGCAACAGAAATATCCCAGGTGGATAGCTTTAACAATCAGGAGCTACTCAATTGCTCATGGCAAATTCCACCATGGAGTTTACAAAGACTTATGGCTAGAAAAACCATACAAGGTAATTTACTACACTGCAGTGCCAGTGAATATTGAATCTATTTTCAACTCATAGCAACCCCAGTTCCAGAGTGGAGCTGCCCCATGGCGTTTGCTAGGCTAGGTAGCGGAGTGCCTAAAACACTTGACTGTTAACCAGAGGCTGGTGGTTCAAATCCACCAGCCACTCCTTGGAAGGAAGGTTGGGCAATCTACTTCTGTAGTGATAGCGCCTTGAAAACTCAAAGAGGTGTCACTATGAGTCTGGTCTGACTTGATGGAACATAACAACAATCTTTACAGTGGCAGACCACTAGGTCTTTCTCCTACTGAAAAACCATTTGGGTTCGAACCAATAGCATTTCAGTTAGCAGCTAAGTGATAAAACATTGCATTTCAGGGCTTCTTAAAACCAATCACTGCAAACTTCTAAATAAATATAGTTGACAGAGAAACACTTGAAAATGTTGGAAATATAGCCCAAATACCTTTTAGTTGATAATAAGTACATAAGTCATCAGAGATGGCTACATTACAATAGAAAATGTAATTTCAATAGAAAATTAATATAAATCTATCTTAAAACCACAAAAGAAAGAAATAAAATATAAAATATGGAAATTACAGTGAGACATAAAGGGTATATCCAATAGATACATCATTTGGAAATACAGAAATTGCTTAAAGAGAAAGAAGCAATAAAAAATAAATGTGGAATAAGATATATCTACTGAAAGAAAATAACTGCAATGCAGACACCATATAACCATTCAAAAGGAATAATTTGTAAAGGTGAAAGAAAAGACTTTGTGATTATGTGAACATGTAAAAAAATGAACATCATATAACTTTAAAAAGAGATTTCATTAAAACAATAAAAGTTAAAATCAGACATCTCAGGATAGGAAGGATGAAAAGTTAGGAAAATAGTTGTAATCAGTGAACTTTGCAGTGTATGGACTCTTTTCATTTGTGTTCATAGTATTCAATAAATTTAAACTGTTAGAGTATTTTAAAAATATGTAATAAAAGTTCTAAATAAGGACATTTTCAAAATAGAAGTCACATAATTCAAAGAAAATTCTAATGGTAGTTTAGATAAACAAAATTAAGGAAAACCAAACAATCAAACATACAAATATCTTGTATTTGAGGTGGGGAAAGCAAGGGTATATAAGGATCATGGAGTGGAAGCATCATAGAAAGGGATGAAGGAGGAATACAGAAGACAGGAGGATGAAGTTCTTCAAAAGATCTCATTTTAAGAGGAAAGGGCACACTGGGAGTGGAGTTTATTGGTGGAATTCAGTGCTTCTTTTATAGCAGAGAAGGAAGTGTTCAATTATGAGTATTGACAGAAGAAAGCTAAATATTAATGAAATGCAGAGATAAAATAGAATTTGCAAAATTACAAGAGAATAAAGAAATCAATAGCAAACTTACTAAATCACAAAAATTAACCAAAAGTGATTAAATAAACCACAAAGGAAAATAAAAATCCTAATATAAAATAAGATAAAAATTATTGTGAGCTCAAATAGGAATAGACTGGTTATTCTCATTAAAACAAACAAACAAAGATTAATTATTATTTGCCATTGACTCAGCTTTGACTCATGGTGATACCATGTACAACAGAATGAAATATTTTTTGGCGCTGTGCCATATTCAAGGAGCTCTGGTGGCACATTGCCTAAAGTATATGACTGCTAAACAGAAGGCTGGTGATTCAAACCCACCAGCCACTCCACAGAACGATGATAGGGCAATCTATTTCTGTAAAGATTTACTGCCTTGGAAACTCAATGGAGTCAATATGAGTCAGAAATGACTCTCTGACAGTGTTTTTTTTTTGTTGTTGTTGTTTGTTGTTTGCTTGTTTTTTGGTGCCCTCTTCAAAATCGTTAGTATAGTTAAGTTCATTGTTACAGACACAGTGTATGTTGAGTGCCTTCCAACTTAGGGAGCTCATCTCCCAAGCAATTTATTGGACTACATTCTGTTGGGATGTATAAAGTTTTTACTGGTTAAGTTTTCAGATGCAGATCACTAGACTTTTCTTCCTAGTATTTAGCCTAGATGCTCTGCTGAAACCTGCCCACCATGAATGTTTCTTCTGGTATTTGAAATACTGGTGGAATAATTTCTAGCAATGCATGAACTACCATGTTTTGAGAAACTAACAGACGTGTAGTAAAAATCAAAAGCAAATGGTACCATTCTGACTCTTCTTTCTTGGTGGTAGATTATTAAAAAGAGAGAACAATTTAATGCATCACAATAAAGGTAATGCCTTCTTCTCTTGTGGCATTGTAGAAGGGTAACACACAGTTATTTCACTGATAATAACTAGAAGAAATGAATAATAATTCCCTGACTTATGACATATTTGAGTTATGATGAACCACGCTTATGATAATATGAATTTTTTAAACATATTGTTAGTAATAAGTACTACATACAGTGTTGCACACATAATTTGCTGATGCTATCATTATCAGATTTTACTGGCCAAAGTCCAATATTACGATTTACTGTTCAAAACATTTCCATATAGCAGTCCTGATCTACAATGAAGTCAGTGTCGGTATCAGGATTGCAATAGATAGAAAGTTAAACAACTTTTAGCTCCAAAAAAATATGACAATTGAACTAGGTATGTAGTCAACAACCATTGTGACTCCAACGTCATTGTTATAACAATGACACCAACCAACTTTATTGTAGAGCAGGTCTATAAAATGATCTTATTCTGTGTTATGTACCAAAAAAAAAAAAAAAAAAGCATCAGATGTTAATTTGAAGACAACTGCTCCAATTTCTTTAACTGTAACACCACTTGCATTTTATACTCCCCAATATGTCAAGCCAAAAAAGTCATGCCAAACTCCAAAGCCAACAAGATCAGATTTATAAAAACATTCTTTTTTATCTAGTGTTGCTATAACAGCACCAACATAAAAGGATGTCTTTAACAGACAGAAATATATTGTCTCAAAGTTTAGGAGGCTAGAAGTATGATTTCAGGGCATCAGCTCTAGGGGAAGACTTTCTCTATCTGTTGTGTCTGGGGGAAGATCTTTTCTCTGTGAGCTTGATGTCCTTTCGAGATTTCAATGTGTCTTGGCATCAGTCTTCCCTTGAGATTAAGAGATTCTTAGTATAAGGACCCCAGGTTCAAAGGATATTCTTCACTCCATTATCTTCTTTCTTTGTGGTTTTGAAGTCCCTCCTTCTCTGCTCTTTCCTCTCTTGTTTTATCTCTTGTATGATAAAAGGTGATACAGAACACATCCCAGAGAAACTCCCCAGACCTGAGTAGGGGTATTGCATCCCACCCAAATCCCCTTACAACTGATTGGGTGATCAAAGAATGGGCAATGATTACATCATTATCAAATTACTGCACTACATAACTGCCAAACTGCTGAGAATCATGACCCAGAAAGTTTACACACATTTTGTGGGAATATAATTCAATCCATGACATTCTATCCTGTGGACCCCCCAAAATTATGTCCTAGCCAGATGCAAAACACTTTTACCATGTCATACTATCCCAAAAGTCTTACATCAACTCCAAGTCCAAATTCAATTTTGAGGCAAAATTCTTCTTTATCTGTGAAAATAGAGTACATATTATCAACTTCCAAAGTACAATTCTTGGTAGAACAGGCACAAGGTAGACATTTTCATTACAAATGGGAGAAATTGGAAAGAAAGAAGGAATAAAAGGCACCAAGCAAGTCAGAAACCCAGCAGAATTATTCTCATTAGCTCTCAAGCAAAGCTTTAAAATAATCCTCTGTTCTCTGAGACCATCTAAGTCAAATTTCTCTGCCCTCTCTAATTGGACACACCTTGGCCCTGGGCTTCAGCTCCACCTTCTAAGCCCATTGAGATGACAACTCTGCTTCCTCAGTTTCAGAGGCCCCATTCTCTTAGCCCAGCTGAGTATTAACCTTACCCACTCAGCCCTGATATGCTGCATTTTTCTACTTCTTGAGCTTGGCAACCCTGCCCCCTCAGCATTGAGAAGCAGATCGACCTCATCCCCTTGACACTCATGAATAACAACCCCACACTCCTGAAGCAAGTTAGTGAAAATAGGGGTCTTTGAAATGTAGTAGGTTGAGGCCAGAAATTTTGAAATTCTAGGGGCCATGCCCTTACTCTTTGGGAACTTAGAGGTGGTGACCCTAACCTTTGAGAAGGTCTGCTTCCTATACCTCTTGTCTTTTCAGATTCCACTTCCTGTTTCCCTGGACTCTCAGCCCCTCGGACACTCAGGCTTCTGCCCTACTTGGCAAAATGTTAAAAATCTCTTTATCTCTACTGATAAGTGACTGGAGGTACTCTACTCTGCCAGAAAATCTGCCAGGAGGTACTCAGCTATTTTGCTCCACGGTCGTCTCCCATGCTATCTCATGCTGGTCTTCTGATTCTGCTCCTGCCAGTTCTCTGCCAAGGCTACTCACAGTCTATACCATCTCTGGTGTTATAACTCTCCTTGCTTTATTCTGAGTTCTCATCAGAATTACCTTTCATGTGCACAATTCCACCAGCAGTCTCTTCAGGTCAGGCTAGAATTTTACTACTAGGTATGTTAAAGTTTTTCCTGCCTCTACCTACTACTAAACTCCAAAACTGCTTCCACACTTTAGATATTTGTTGGAGCAGCAGCCCACTTCTAGTTCCAAATTCTGTCTAAATTATCTAGTGCTGCTGTAAAAGAAACAAGACAAGTGGATGACTATAACAGATAGAAACTTATTCTCTTATATTTTAGGAGGATAGGGGTCCAAATTCAGGGCACCAGCTGTAGGAGAGGACTTTCTTTCTGTCAGCTCTAAGGGAAGGTCCTTGTTTCTGAGGGAAAGTCATTGGAGATCTCCGTGTGTCTTGACATTCCTCTTCTTCTGAGTCTATGATGTTTTCAGCACAGATCAAAACCATATGCTCCATTCTAACTCTTCTTTCTTGGTTATGATAGTATATCATCTCCTTCTCAGCTCATTTATTTTTTCTTTTACTTTTTGTAAGATAAAAAAATTATGCAGGCTGTACCATCCCTAGGCTTAAACTCTCCTTGTAGCAGATTAGGACAGTGACCTGAATAAAGGTGTTGCATTTTACCATAATTCTCTCACAACCGAATGGGTAATCACATCATGGGAGTGATTACATTAGTACATTACTGATGAATTATACCATTATGTAACTGCAAAATCACTGAGAATCATGGCCCAACATAGTTAACACATATTTTTTAGGAATACAATTCATTCCATGGCAGATAATAAAAGGCAGTGATGACAACTGTTAAAAAGTAAAAAAAAAAAAAAAAAAAAAATTCAACTTATGTCAAAACTAACTTATAATGGAGTCAGCAGAATCAAACCATATCATAAATCAGAGATTATCTGTAATATATTTTTTAAATAATCTTCATTAATGAATTTACAATCTGACAATAAAAAAAATGCTAAAATCATGCCTCAAATCCAAACCATCCAGTAGATACCAACTCATAGAGACTCTGTATAACAAAGTAGAATTACCCATAGAGTTTCAAAGGCTACAAATATTTATGAAAACAGACAGTCATATTTTTTCTGCCACAGAAGTGCTAATGCGCTCAAACTGCTGATCTTTTGGTTACCAGCCGAACAATTTAATCAAAAAGACTCTGAAATTGGCTTTTGAATGTAGGGTGCAGTTGTGTCTTAATATAAATTTTGGCCTCAAACCCATTTGAGGGCCAGCATGTGCTTCCAAATTCTCAAATAAATGTAAGGAAAATTCCTAATACTCTATTCATCAGAGTTTCATGACAGGAAGTAGGCCAAAGGAGGAAAGGAAATTTATTTCAAGGTCACACAATAAAAGTGTTGACATTTATGTCTTAAATTCATGAAAATGTCCTCACTAAACTCCTTATCTAAGATAAAATCAAATGACATATTGCATTGGACAAAGCTGCTACAAAAGACCTCGTTAAAGTGCCAAGATGTCACTTTGAAGACTAAGGTGATCTAAGCCATGGCATTTTTAGTCACCTCATATGAATGAAAAAATAAGGAAGGCAGAAGAAGTGATACCTTGAATTGTGCTGTTGATGAAGAATATTGCATATACCAGGGACTAGCAGAAGGACTCTTTCAAGTGCTGAGGAGCAAGGATATCTCCTTGAGGACCAAGGTGAGTCTGACACAAGAGGCGATTTTCAGTCACCTCGTACACATGTGAGAGCTGGACAATGAGCAAGGGAGACCGAAGAAGATTTAGTGCTTTTGAGTTGTTGTGCTGGTGAAGAATGCTGAAAGTACCATGGACTGCTAAAAGTACTAACAGATCTGTCCTGGAGGAAGTACAGCTGAAATGGTCCTTGGAGGCAAGAATGGCCAGACTTCATCTCATCTACTTTGGTCATGTTGTCAAAAGGGACCATTCCCTAGAGAAGGTTGTCATGTTTGGTAAGGTGGAGGGCCTGAAAGGGGGGAAGACCTTCAAAGAGATGGATTGACATGGTGACTGCAACGAATGGCTCAAGTATAGTAAGGATCATGGAGCTGGTGAGGGATGGGGCAGTGTTTTGTTCTGCTGTGCATGGGGTCGCTATGAGTCAGAAACAATTCGACAGCACCTAACAACAACAACAATAGCAGAAGAGAAAATCTGTCTTGGATGAAGTGTAGCCAGAATGTTCCTTAGAATCAAGCATGGCAAAACTTTGCCCTCTTATTTTGTTCACGTTGTCAGGATGGGCTTCATTCTACTCTACTCACTGGAGAAGGATATCTTTTTTTCTTTTCTTTTTTTTTTTTTTAATTAGGATTTGGGTGAAGATTTACAGAGTAAATTCACTTTTCATACAGCAGTTCAAATATACTTTTTTTTTTTTTTTTTTTTGACTGCTTTATTGC
>NW_006921973.1:1633631-1640008 GCF_000298275.1 Orycteropus afer afer
GCAAATTCTTCTGCTAGTTGGGGTTTAGTCCAAATCTGCATCCTTTCCTTCAAGGCTCAGGGGTCCAAGATTATCTTCTGTGTCTGTGTTAACTGGTTTCCCTTTTCTTTGTTGAAGAGGGTCTGTGCAATCCTTCTGCCTAGTCTGCCATCTTGCCCGGCCTCTCCTTACTGCTTATTTTTAAAAATATAAAACTTTTTATTATAGCCTTTTAGAACTCAGCCATAAAGAATATTTCAGAATTTCTTAAGCATATCAAAAGCTTTTGATTTCAGTTGTCTTTTTCATAATAGGGAAACTAATGCCTGTGTGCACACTAGCTGAACCTTCATTCTGAGACTGTCATATTCTTTCATTTGTCACCCAATTAAACAAGTGCCTGAGAGAAGTGATAAGCCCAGCATACTAAAATTCAACAACCTTGAAAGTAATTAGAAAGAGTGGATTTCTTGTTTCAACTGGTCATTACTGAAATAGTTCTGCTTTCATTTCATTTAAAAATAAAATAAATTGATTATGCTTACAAAAAAATTAAGATAAATCCAAATTATTTTTTAATTGACATTTTTATTGAGAAAATTATAGATTCATAGGCAGTTGTGAAAAAAAAATGCATATACACAGAGGTTCTATACACTCTACCCAGTTTTTCCTAATGGTAACACCTTGCTAAATTATAGTACACTTATCAAAACCAGGACATCAAGATTGATACACTCCACCTATCTTATTAGGATTTCTTAATTTTTATCTGTAATCATCTGTTTGTGTGTGTGTGTGTGCATGTGTATGTAGTGCTATACGATTTTATCACATGTGTATGTTGTCTATCCACTACCACAGTGAAGGTGAGTTGCTTGAGGTTAGTTCTTTTATAATCATATTCTTTCTTTCCTGCCCTTCCACTCCATCCCTAATCTCTGGCAACCATTAATCCATCCCCATTTCTAAAACGTCATTTCAAATATGTTCTATAGATGCAATCATTTATAAGTAACCTTTTGTACTTGGATTTTTTCACTAGTTAAAATTCCTGGGAGATTCTTCCAAATTGTTGCATTTACCACTAGTCTTTTTCATTTTATTGCTGAATAAATATTCCATGGTAGGTGTGTGCCACAATTTGTTGAACTGTTCACCTGTTGAAAGATATTTGAGTTGTTTCCAGTTTGAGGCTATTATGAAAAAAACTGTTTTAGACATTTATTTTCAGGTTTTCATATGAATACAAGTTTCATTTCTCTGGGATAAATGTCTAAGAGTTCATTTATATGGCAATTGAAAAGTGCATGTTTATTTTTATAAGAAACTACCAAACTGCTTTGCACAGTGGCTATACCATTTTACATTCTCACTAGTGATGAATGAATGATCCAGGTTCTCCATGTTCCCACCGGAGTTTGGTGGTATCTTTTTATTTTAGTCATTTTGATAGGTGTGTGGTGATATCTCATTATAGTTTTAAATTGCAGCTCTCTTACAACAAATGATGTTGAATTACCTTTTTGGGTGCTTGTTTCCCATTTGCATATCCTCTTCAGTGAAATATCTAATCAGGTATTTTGCCTGTTTTCTAATTGAGTTGGTTCATTTGTTTTTGAGTTGTTTGTTGGTTGTGTTTTTGTGTGTTTTAATTGTGGTATATATATGTGTAATAAGACATTTGCCATCTCAACATTCTTCACATATACAATTCAATGCAATAATTTTGTTCATCATGTTGTTCAATCATTACCATTATCTCTCTTCAAAATTTTCTATAGCTGACAGAAGCTTAGCATTTTGTCAGATATATGGTTTAAAAATATTTTCTCCCATTCTGCAGATTTTCTTCTTATTCTTTTCACATGATCTTTAACAAAGCAAAACTTTTAAATTTCAACATGTTTCCATTTACAACTTTATCAATCGTTCATTTTGATGCAATATTAAATAAATTTTGCCTAGCCTTTGATCTGAAAGATTTTTGACTAGGTTTTTTTTCTGTTGTTGTTGTTGTTGTTGATTTGGCTACTAACCGTAAGGTCAGTGCAAACCCACTAGCTATTCCATGACAGGAAGATGAGGCAATCTACTTCAGATTTACAGCCTTGGAAACCCTATGGGGTCCCTATGAGTTTAAATTGACTAGATGGCAGTGGGGGTATATACATATACATACATATATATAAAACCAAACCACACTCACTCCCATCTAATCGGATCCGACTCATAGAAACCCCTCCTTGGGTTTCTGAGGCGGTATCACTATCGAAGTAGATTGACCAAACTTCCTTCCCAGGAGTGGCTGGTTGGTTTGAACCGCCAGCCTTCTGGTTAGCAGTCAAAAAATGCCTTAGGCACTATGCTACCAGAACGCCTTATATATATACATATATGTTGTGTGTGTGTGTGTGTGTGTGTGTGTATTTATTTATATTATATTTATATGAGGAATCTTATAGTCTACATGGATTATGTATGCATTATTAAAATTCTGAGAGGTTGAAAAAAAGCAATAAATTGGCCAAAAAGCTCAGCACTTTTATAATTGTATTATGCACTGCTGCCCCTACTCTACTTTTCTTTTCTGTCTTTTCGTTTAAACAGAGCCTGAGGATTATAGTTTGGGTAATATAATTCTTTATCCTAAAAGTTCATGGAAGCATAACAAAAGTGAAGGGACAAAAAATTTAGTCATTTTTGCAGCACAGATTTGCATATTTCATGGAATTAATTTAGAAATAAGATAATAAAATTCTAATTCTCACTGCAAATCTTGTCTTTTTCTTCATTCTATTACCTTTCCCCATTATCCTCACACCTTCATATAACTTCCTTTATATGTATTTCCTCCAACAATCAGAATCCCAAAGTGTTTCTTCCCCTCCCTGGAGCCTCTGTGAGTTCATGTTCCTTCACTGGAAACCAGTGTTCCTCAGAGTATGATTTATGCCTCCCAGGCACTAGACTCACCTACATGTCTTTATAAACGCAGAGTGGAAAAGCCCAGGTCTATTAATCTTTGAATATCCGGAGGTCACAATAACCTGATTTTTAACCACACCTAAAACTACCATATTATTAAAAAAAAAAAAAAAAAAAAAAATCAAAGAAATAAGGAGAAATTAGTTCTTAATTAAATTGCAGTGTTTTATTTGTATTTTTTAATGAATGATTACAAAACACATTCCTATTTATTTTCATTTATTTAACATTGTTAGGAAAATGTTTTATTTAAAAATATGACTCATTCTAAACAATTCAACACTGACTTCCTTTTTTTTGGTTAAACAGTTTTCTTTTTTCTTTTAACTACTCTATACCGAAGAATGTCAAAAATAGAAAATAAACTAATCCTCCTTTTAACAAAAATATGCTTTCTTTTCATGAATGAATCAAGATCTTGGCTGATTGGCTCAGCTGATGTACAAACAATCTTAACTTGATAGCATATTATGTAGAGAGGTATTTGCCTGTACTAAATGGGCCCTGATGCAAAGGTATGAGCTATTCAATTACTTCAGCTATTCAATATTGGTTTCTCCACCACCACCACATATACAAACCTTACTCTAAATTTTTTAACTTTCATTTATTAGTAAAATTTTTGTGCCTCCTACTATCAGCTCTTGTTGTCACTCTCTGAATGTCTACTACAAACATTTTAACAGCAAGGAAGCCAGATAAGGAAGCTAAGTTAGATCCATTTCTAAATAGATTTTAAGACAAACTCAATGGACTCTCAAAGACTTTCAAGGACATGAGTTTTAGGAATGGAAATTATGAGATCTCTAAAATTTTCAGCCTATTAAATCTAGTTTAATTTATTTATCAATGACTTTCAGTTTTTAAATGTGCTATTAAATTTCAGGCTACAAATATGAAAGGATGTTTAATCCAATTGTTATGCTAAATTTCAATCATGGAGAATGAAGCAATTAGGACATCAGAAAGGGACTCAAGCTACAGATAGCAGGTTTGTTCCTATTTTCAGCTTTGTCATTTTCTACCTAAGTAAAAATTTAGGACGACATTCCCAAGTCTTAGCATCCTCCCTTGTTGTTGTTGTTGTTATTTGCCATCAAGTCGGCCCCGACTCATAGCGACCCCTCCTTGGGTTTCCGAGGCAGTATCATTACGGAAGTAGATTGCCCAACCTTCCTTCTGAGGAGTGGCTGGTGGGTTTGAACCGCCAGCCTTCTGGATAACAGTCAAGTGCCTTAGGTACTATGCTACCAGAGCTCCCAGCATTCTCCCTATACATTAATAATAAAAATACAAATAAAATATTTAGGTCCTGATTAAACAGTAAAGCTCTACACATATACAAAATTCTGTTACAAAACAGGGAACCAAAGATGCCAAAGTGTAATTTTCATATTAGTCAAGACTATGATTTTAATTTTTCTTCAGATCATTTTGTAATCCTTGAGCAACAAAGTAACAAAGTGGCAAATTGCATATCTATACAAAATGGTGTATTTTGTTCATGCTTACAGCATTTGGTGCATATGAGTACATAATACACAATATTTTCTTAAAAATTATAATATGCTTTGACACATATATACATGAATTCCATTATATGTATGTTTATATGTATACATACACACATGCACATAGGATGTAATCAAGGCTGCATTAAGTGAACCAAAGTTTACAAAAAGAAAGTACATAAGAATGGAATTAGTTTTGATTGGAAAGGGAATTCAGTTAATAGTTACATATATAATAATTGTGCAGTTTCTGAAAATGTAGATCAAATTAATTTACAGCACTTTCTCAAAAATGTATACATTTTGAAATAAATCAGATAATTAAAAATATATGTTATATAGAAATATTGGAGTCATTTTTATGGTATAATTTTTATGTCAAATAATATATATTACATAATGCAAAAATTATTCTAAAGTTGACATCTATAATAGTCTATCATTAAGTGACTACAATTTTTGTCTGCTGTACGAAAAGATTTCCTGTCAAATCATATGTCTCCACAATGTTTCTCCAATTTTAGAATATTAATAAAGACATCTGGGTTCTAGTACCGAATTCAGTTCTTCTTGTCTTAAGGAAATCAGCCAACATCTATTAGCCTTAGCATTCTCACATATAAAAAAAGCAATAATTTAAGAAAATAATATCTAAATTACTTTGAGTAGCTTCTAATTCCATCACTGCCACATTATTTAGAGAAGAGTCCATATTTACTGTATTCTTCTAATTTCACTCATTCCACTTTAAAAAACCAGGAGAATATTTCTGTTGTGGTTGTTGTTATGTGCCATGGAATTGGACCCGACTCATAGAGACCCCTCCTTGGGTTTCTGAGGCAGTATCACTATGGAAGTAGATTGCCCCATCTTCCTTCCGAGGAGTGGCTGGTGGGCTTGAACCACTAGCCTTCCGGTTAGCAGTCAAGTGCCTTAGGCAATACGTTACCAGCGCTCCTAATATTTCTGTTAGGTGTCCATTACTAGAACACTGGGCCTGTTCCAAAAGCTGAGGGAAGGGGTGTCTCTTTTACCTTCTCTCTTTGTTTTCCTTTTTTTCTTATCACGCTATAGCCTTTATTTTTTTTTCTTTCCCACTTATCTCTTTTACTCAATACTAATTGAAATGTAACGATGTAAAATTATAAGATTTTTGTTGATGGTGTCTTCAAGTTGGCTATGACTCATAGCAACCCTATGTACAACAGAACAAAATGCTGTCCAGTCCTGCACCAGCCTCACAATCCTCGCTATACCCGAGCCTATTGTTTCAGCCACTGTGTCAATTCATCTCTGGAGGACTGTCCCCGCTTTCATTGACCCTCCACTTTATCAAGTATGATATCCTTCTCCAGGGAATGGTCCCATCTGACAGCATGAACAAAGTAGGTGAGACGAAATCTGGCCATTCTCACTTCCAAGGAGCATTCCAGCTACAATTCTTCCCAGACAGATTTGTTAGTTCCTCTAGAAGTCCACGGTACTTTCAGTATTCTTCATCAACACCACAACTCAAAAGCATTGTAACATTTACATTTAAAAAACTGCTTTCAATTAATTCAGCAGTCTTTCAAAAAGACTTTTCATATACTTAGTATTGGGAACATTATTTCTCTTTGTATATTCAGTAACATCTGCATAGTATCTGCATCCAACCACTTTCTTGAACTTTTATACATTTTATTCTCTCTTTATTTAACAAAAATTCATTTGCCTTTGTATGGATTCCAATTTAATTAAAATAGCTTTGATATTTCATTATTTAGAATACTGATTTCAACATTGGCTGCCCATTTATATTTTCTTGACACTAAATGAGGGAAATGGGAGCTCTGGTGGCATAGTGCCTAAGGCATTTGACTGCTAACCAGAAGGCTGGAGTTCAAACCTACCAGCCAC
>NW_006921973.1:1649380-1651812 GCF_000298275.1 Orycteropus afer afer
TTTGAATATCAGAAATTTAATATTTTTAATATTTTAGTGTTCTTAAATTAATTATGTTATTTTATGCTTTCTGATCTTTATGACTCATGTACAAAATCTTAATTATAACCTCGTTGAAATTCTTCTATGCTTTCCTCTAAAAGTTTAAAAGGTTTGATATTTGTCTTTACATCTTTAATTTTCTTGGAATTTATTTTAATTGATTGTATGGTTTATGAAAGAATCCAATTACTTTCTCATTTTCTCCCAGTACACATAATCCATCATGCATACAATTTATTGAAAATTCCTTTTTTTCCCCATTGAACAGCCATGAACAACCTTTCTACCATATTATGCTTTTTAATAATTATTTTATTTTTGTTGTTGACAATATACACTGTAAAGCATACACTGGTTCAATAGTTTCTACATGTACAATTCACTGACATTGATTGATTTCTTGGAATTGCACGACTGTTTTCACCCATGTATATCCAGTTCCCCTCCCCCATAAACTCACTGCCTCTAAGTTTTCTATTTAATTCTACTAATTGTCATCAATATGATCTATACAAATGGATCTTAAAAGAGCACTAGGCTCAAGGCAGACATTCTGTACTAGTTAAGCTAAACTATACTATGCGTGTATCTGTGTCTAAGCTCTCTAGTCTATGCTAATATGACTTTTGTTTACCCTTTACCATACCACAACATTTCTGCTTTCAATTTATAATAAACTTTAATGTCTAGAAAAGCCAGTGTTCTATTGTATTATTTTTCATAATTTCTTGACTACTCCTGGTTGGTCATTTCATTCTTTAATATAAATGTTATAGTCAACTTGACAAGATTAAAAAAAAAAAAAAAAAAAAAACTATGATTAAAATTGCTTTGTCTTTATTGAGCCATTTGGGGCAATGGGTGAATCTACAAAAAACATATAGCTTTATATTTTTAAATGTTTCCTTTCATGACTTTTCATAAGTTTTTGTCACTTTCTCCATGAAGATCTGTTGTCATTGTTGGTGTTATTTTCCATCGAGTTGGACCTGACTCATAGTGGCCCCTTCTTGGGTTTTTGAGGCAGTTGTTGTTGTTGTTGTTATGTGCCGTCGAGTCAGCCCTGACTCATAGCGGCCCCTCCTTGGGTTTCTGAGGCAGTAGCACTACAGAAGTAGATTGCCCAACCATCCTTCCGAGGTGTGGTTGGTGGGTTTGAACCACCAGCCTTCTGGTTAGCATTCAAATGCCGTATGCTACCAGAGCTCCATAAAGATCTACACATATTTTATTTATACATGAATAGTTTATAAAAATGAAGGTAATTTAATACTATGCTTCATTAAATTTTATTTACAATTGTTTGAGTATACAAAATTTTCACCTAGTATACAGATTTGGATATAACAAATTTTCTAAAATTATTAATTCTAGAAAAACATTCATACATATTCTGTATTTAAAAAATGTGTATTTTTTTCTGTGAAAAAAAAAAATGAGGTTTTTGTTGATCTTTCTTACTTTTACAAAGTTTGTTTTATTTTTCCAGCACAAGTAGTTTCTCTTGCACCTCATATTACAGTGTATCCTTGTGGATTTACTAATTCTTTTTCTCTGTCAGATACTAAATATCTCTGGAACTTTATATGTGGTAATTTTTAAGACTTAGGCAATGGTTGGATCCATGAGAAAAAAAAACAAAACTTACCTTTCTTCTGTCTTGGACCTATTTTCTCTGTAATTCTGGGACCATATTAAACCAATTTCATGGTATGTTCTCTGTTACACAATCCTGTTGTTGTTGTTATTGTTATGTGCTGTTGAGTTGGTACCAACTCATAGAAAATCTGTTTATAATAGAACAGAACACTGCCTGGCCCTGCACCATCTTTACAATTGTTGCTATCTGTATTTGAACCCATTGTTTCAGCCAATGTGTCAATCCATCTCATTGAGGGCATTCCTCTTTTTCATTGATCCTCTACTTTACCAAGCATGGTATCTTTCTACAGGGACTGCTGTTTTCTGATAACATAATCAAAGTATGTAAGATAATGTCTTGTCATCTTTGCTTCTAAGGAGAATCCCAGCTGTAGTTCTTCCAAGACAGATTTGTCTGTTCTGACAGTCCATGGTATACTTCTAAATTTAGAGACCTTACATTTGTCTTCCTCTTTTAAATGGGGCAATTCAAGCACTTTTGTTGTTAGGACAAGATCACAGAATGAAACATTGTCCAGTCTTTTGCCATCCTCATAGTCATTGCTATGCTTGAGCTCATTATTGCAGCTACTGTGTTAATCCATCTTGCGGAGGATCTTCCTCTTTTTCACTGACCCTCTACTTCCCCAAAAATGATATCCTTGGGAGGCGGGGCAAGATGGCGGACTAGGCAGAAGGATTGCACAGACCCTCTTCAACAAAGAAAAGGGAAACCAATTAATACAGAC
>NW_006921973.1:1656617-1658056 GCF_000298275.1 Orycteropus afer afer
GAGGGGAGCTGCTGCATTGTAAATTTTGGTCAATGACATGAGACAAAGTATATGTGAACTGCTGTATGAAAAGTGAATTTACTCTGTAAATCTTCCCCCAAATCCTAATAAAAAAAAATAATAATAATAAGCAGTAAGAAATATTTTAGTAAGTATTTCAGAATAGTAATACTAAATATAGAATAATCAGAGAACTAGTAGAAAATTCAGGGTAAAAAAAATAATTTATTGTGAAATGTTACAATATACCTAATGACTCTTAAGCTGGAGAAGGAAAGCAGTTTGAAATTAATGGTAAAATAGTTTTATTAAATGTTAGAAGCAAATGAAGCCTATTTCGGACATGCCCTCCAGTTGACTATTCCTACTATGGCAGATCGTTTTCTGAAGGAATCATGGATTGGCATTATGACAGTAACAGATTGTCCTGTGGTGAGCTTTGTGTGCACAATCAGCTTCGGATGGACTGGCAGTGACCCTGACTCAGCTGGTATCATCCTCTAACGTGATGAAGGGTGCTCTAACTCCAGCACTTCACATTTGCATCTGCACGTTTTCACTTACTCTGTCTAAAGAAAGTAAAAAATTAAAAAAAAGGCTGCTAAATGTAAAAGTTGTTAAATGATCTGGCACATCAGTCTCAGTTAACTGAAAGTCTGAGATTCCTGATGAGTATGAATTGGGCAGATTGGAGAGATTTACAAATCTAGTTATGGAATAATTTATACAACAAAAATTCATTAAGGACAAAGCTCTGTTTAGTTTAACTCTACCATGTTTGTGATTTTAGGGGGATTTCCTCAATTGTAGATTAGAACATCTTTGGTGTGTTCAGTCTAGCTCCTTTTTTGTTTATTCTTTCTAAAAGGAGTGAGATCACATCAAGGGAGAGAAAGATCTTGGCATTGTGGATCTAGAAATACTGAAAGAATTTGGAAAAGGAATAGGAAAAAAATCATGGGAAACAGCCCATGCAAATAGGGATCACCATCTCCAAGGGAGAGGCAAGGTGGGCTGAGGTAACTAATTGGGACATTCTGCTATTCTTATTTTTTCCCATGACTTTGCTGTATTAACTTTAGTTTTGTATATAAGGTTTTGTTTTTTCATTTGTATGGGATAGTTGACCATATCATTGTTGAAAATGATTATAAAATTTAATTAGTTTTATGTGACGATTCATACAAGCTCCTAAGACAATAGTATTTTATTTGTATCCTGAAGTTGACTTTAAAAATATTTTCTATTTCGTCGTGTTTTAAAGTTTGTTATCATCTCAGTAGCTTCAATAAGAAAGAGGCAATGAGGTTGCAATTAACAGGACAAACAAGAAAGAAAACATAACAGTTGAAGATTTTACTGCTTTGCTCTGCTTTCATTTCTAAATCAGATACAATGAAAACTGACTTGGATTTCATTTTTTTTTTTTTTTTTTTTTT
>NW_006921973.1:1658156-1660902 GCF_000298275.1 Orycteropus afer afer
AGAAGTGACTTTCAAGCTCCAACAATGGCAGTAACAACTATAGTAGTTACCTAACAATTCTTACCAGAGTGCAGTCAGCATACATGGCTTTGATCTGGGTTTCAGTCTGTTTCTGTTGTTTGTAATTACCCTGTGGCAGTGAGGATTTACCTTTTTATTATTATTAATATCGGAAATATCAGAAAACCCTTAGCCAACTAAGTGGTGCAATAACAATATCCCTTTAGACCTCACATAATGAAGTGCATGGTGACCATGTATCCAACATCTTCAGTTAGAGGCACCACAAAAGTAGCTTTTAGAAAAATATCAGTTTTCTAAATGTCTATTTGTGTATTTAGGAACTGAATGAATGCTTTTCAATGTTATCATTCCTGTGATTGCTGTGATTTTAAGCTCTGTGTTATTTAAAAATAAATCAAACTAGCATCTGTAGGAGTGAGCTTATAGTCTTGGCCTCTCCAGGCCAATGAAGTGCCACACAATTAAATTCCATGGTAACCGCTTTTAAGCACAAAGGGATCCTGATGTTATTTGGCAAACTTGTTCTGAGTAAACTCTGTGCAGTTTACCTTATTCAGTATCAAAATAAATAGACACTTTTAAGAACCTTGGAATACTTCTCCTTTCTAGCCCTGGGTGTAATTTGGTAGTTTACTGTGTGCTCTATATCACAGAGTCTTAGTCTCTCTGTATAGATATACCTGTGCGGGTATTTGTGAATAGTATATATGCGTATTATTTTGATGGAGGATAATTTGTGCAGTATGAAAAATAGGCCAATCACTATAGACATATCTGGACACACAGTGGCAAATAATAGTAATACTAAACTGAAGCATTGGCTCTCCTGTTTAGTACCTAAATAAAACTAGTGCACTATCTTTTATACTACTCTCTTCAAACCATAATAATTTATCTTACATAAATATACTTTTGCTCTGTATTGTTTCTCAAATTTTGTATATTCTAACCCATCATTGTATTGTTTATTTTGTATATATTTTACGTATTTATGTTCTTGTTCTTAAATGCCTTCAAGTTGATTCCAATCTATAGAAACCTTATGTGACAGAGTAGAAATGTGCCATAGGGATTTCTAGGTTATAATCTTTATGGCCTGGGTTCCCTCTCCTCACCTGCAACCCTGAGGCTGACTGCTCCTCTGTCCCGGTTCCTGGGCCTTGCGAGGGGAGTAGGGTGGAGGGTCGACGAAAGAGGGGAAGGCCTTCAACGAGATGGATTGACATGGAGGCTGGCATGATGGGCTCAAGTATAGCAGGAATTATGGAGCTGGCACAGGATCAGGCAGTGTTTCGTTCTGCTGTGCATGGGGTGGCTATGAGTCGGAAACCACTCGCTGGCATCTAATAACAACACCAATAATCTTTATAGGGGGATCCCTCATGCCACAGTTAAGTGCTTGGCTGCTAATGAAGGATCGGCTATTTAAACTGATCAGCCTCTCCATGGTAGAAAAATGTGGCAATCTACTTCCAAAAAGATTTACAGCTGTGGACAGAGTCACTGTGAGTTGGAAGTGACTCAACAGCTATGAGTTAACTTTTGTGGGAACAGATCACCAGGTCTCTTCTATGGAGCTGCTACTGGTTGGCTTCTAACCTGCAGCCTAGTATTTAACGGTTGCCCCACTAGGGATCCTTTCTGAGTATGTGTACGATTCAACATTTTTCTTGTACGACATCTTTTATCTTCATTTTTTAAGTGTTACCACTCCTCCTGTAGAAAAACTTCAAACAAGGTTTTTTGTTTTTTTTTTTTAATGCAATATCTTAGATGACTGGTTCTAACATTTCAAAATAAGATATCTACTGAAATTATGGGGAATGGAATTAGGGGAAACAGTTATTAGCATAAAGTCATTTGTACAAATAATTCAAAAATTGCATATGATCCTTGATATTGAATTTGCACTGATGTCTGTTTATGCTTTTTGTGTAAAGATTTGAGAGTCATCTGGCCATTGATTATATATCACATACTATTTTAAACTGCCCTTAAATTGTTAGAGCAAGCTCAAGAAAACACTGACAATGTCAAATATATTTTATATCACTATATTGATTGTGTTTAGTACACTGAATGTGATGGTTGTCATTGCGTGAAGCAAGAAAATTTTGCATTTATATAGTCTCATATATTTCATTTGAGAACATGGAACATTTTATATGTGAGTGTTCACTTTTTCATCAAAATTTACTATAAATAATATGTTGTTGTTGTTATGTGTCGTCAAGTTGGACCCGACTCATAGTGACCCCTCCTTGAGTTTCCGAGGTAGTATCACTACGGAAGTAGATTGCCCAACAACCTTTCTTCCAAGGAGTGGCTGGTGGGTTTGAACTGTCAGCATTTTGGTTAGCAGTCAAGTGCCTTAGCCACCATACTAACAGAGAAGTCTTTGTTATTGAAATGTTTATTCCAGCATGATTCTTTTTGAATACTTCTTGTAATTAACAGTATGCTTGGAAATTTATTTTTATTTTAAAATGAATACCATAACAGTATAAATAACTATGACTACATTGAGTTGACATTTTATATAGATTCTATAGAAAAATATTGAAATAAGAATTAAAGACTGCAAAGGAAGAAAATAAAACCTAAATGCAAAAATAATTTCAAGTTAATACTCACATTTGAAAACTGTCATAAATCCCTATCTTCAGCTGAGGAAGAAAAAGTATGTTCTTTCAAAAATTTGTATACTATATACATTATATTT
>NW_006921973.1:1661002-1666802 GCF_000298275.1 Orycteropus afer afer
TATATTTAGTATCAACATTTTCTAAATCTTTTTGTTAGTTTGATAGTTTTACCAATATGTAAATTATACAAGATCTTTATGGTGTGGTAATAGAAAAAGTAAATACATTTTTAGGACATAGTAGAAACTAATTAACACTTGTATTTTACTTTTTGAAATTCTGTAGTAGAATAATAATAGAATATGCAGGAAGTTATATTTCAAACCACTGATAAATTAATACTTAGAATAAAAGCTAATTCATTTGGCATTCTATCAAAGTTATATTAACTAGCACATTCACAGCAGTATTTATTGTTCATGAGAATGACCCTTCAAGACACTACACTGTTCTAATTGACTTGCACATCAATCCAAACCAATTAAACTCTGCTTTATTATAACTTTTTTGCAAGAGAGAGAGACAGTGAAAATAAATTATATTGATTAAGCCAAGCAAAGTTTCAAAAACTCACTAACTATAGAGCTTGTGACATTAGTGTGATGCTATGTTTGAAATGGTTTATTTGATACAAAAGCCAGAAGGTACAGGCTCTAGTTCCAGTTCTAATTCTACTTACATGACACCAAGGTAGCTCAATAGCCTCCCTGGGATCCAATTACATCATTTGTATTGTAATTGTGATGATGCTAGACATTTTTAAGACTCCTGATGTTTCTAGAATTTTATACGTGCTGCTGCTGTGTTTCATCCAAGAGATTCTCAAAAAATATTTAATAAAGTAACCGAAGTATTTTATAGCAAGTATTTCTAACTATAAATGAAATATTTATCTATGAATAAGGGACCCTGGTGGTACAGTGGTTAAAGCTCTCAGTTGCCAAACATAAGTCAGCAATTTGAACCCACCAGCTACGCTGTTAGAGAAAGATGTGACAGTCTGTTTTAGGACTCAAGAGAAACTAATTAATACTTGTATTTTACTTTTTAAAGATTTAAAGCCTTGGGAACCCTGTGTGACAGTTCTCCTCTGTCCTATAGGGTCACTATGAGTTGGAATCCACTAGATAGGGGTGGATATCCATGAATTTGCTTCACATATATGAATTTCCACTATGGAAAGGCAATCTGTGCAAAAAAAAAAGCATAAGGACTTGACAGTTGAAAGAGTAAAGAAGACAATGCAATTTAATAAGTTCCGTAATAAAACATAGGAGATCTGGTAGTGTAGTGCCTAAGGCACTTGACTGCTAACCAGAAAGCTGGTGGTTCAAACCCATCAGCCACTCCTGGGAAGGAAGATGGGGCAATTTACTTCCATAGTGATAACACTTTGGAAACCCAAGGAGGGGTAGCTCTAAATCAGGTCTGACTCCACAGCACATAACAACAACAACAACAACATGTTGTTGTTTGCCCTCGAGTCGGCCCTGACTCATAGCGACCCCTCCTTGGGTTTCCAAGGCAGTATCACTATGGAAGTAGGATTGCCCAACCTTCCTTTCGAGGGGTGGCTGGTGGGTTTGAACCGCCAGGCTTCTGGTGAGCAGTCAAGTGCCTTAGGCACTATGCTACCAGAGCTCCTAACAACAACATAATAAAACATAAAGAAAACTGGGTAAAATAATGGTGTTACAAAACCAAAACCACACTCACTGCCGTCAAGTCAGAACGGACTCATAGCAACCCCTCCTTGGATGTCTGAGGTGGTATCACTATTGGAAGTGGATCGATCACCCCATGTTCCTTCTGAGGAGTGGCTGGTGGGTTTGAACCAACCAGCCTTCTGGTTAGCAGTGAAATACTTTAGGCACTTAGGTATAGGTATTAAAACATCTTGTGGGCTTTGATTCTCTCTTACTATATTTATTTCCTCAAATAATTTTCTAACATTGGAAAATAGTAGTTTCAATTTTGTTTGAAAAAGTCATTTCAAAAAAAAAAAATCTTTCTAACTAGACATGTTTCTTTCTTTTTTTTTTTTATCCTGATACTGCTGTCATCTTCAAGGTGTTGATTTTGAATATTAAATATTCAAAATATTAATATTCAGTTTCACATTGATATTAATCCCTAGTAATTTAATAACCAGAGAATCAAAACTAAACCAAAACCACTGCCGTTGTGTCGAATCTGACTCATAACAACCCCCAGTGGGTTTCTGAAGCAGTGAATCTTTACAGAAGTATATTGCCCAGTCTTACTCCCATAAAGTGGTTGCTGGGTTTGAACCACCAACTTTCTGGTTAGTGGTCAAATGCCTTAGTCACTATTCCACCAGAGCTCCTTAACCAGAGGAAATTTGGTATAAATTATCATTAGGAAAAACTGTGATTGTTGGTATGTTTTTAGTGGAGTTGTTTTTGACTCCTAGTGACCCTAGATACAGCAGAATGAAATACTGACTGATCCTTCACCATCTTCACAATCATTGCTATATTTGAGCCCATTGTTGCATCCACTATGTCAATTCATCTCATTGAGGGTTGTCTTCTTTTTTGCTGACCCTCATTTTATCAGGGTAGCTCTGGTGGTGCAGTGACTAAGGCATTTGACTGATGACCAGAAGGCTGGCAATTCAAACTCACCAGCCACTCCTCGGAAGAAAGACTGGGCAATCTACTTCCATAGAGATACTGCCTCAGAAACCCAAGGAGAGGTCGCTTGATGTCCTTCTCCAGGACAAGTCGTTCCTGTTAATATGTTCAAAGCAAAGGAGATAAAGTCATGCCATCTTCTTTTCTAAGGAGCATTCTGACTGCACATTTTCCAAGACAGATTTGTTTATTCTTCTGGAAGTCCATAGTATGTCTGATATTCTTTGCCACCACTGTAATACAGAGGCCTTAATTCTTCTTCATTCTTCCTTATTCATGCATACGAGGTGACTGAATGTACCATGGTTTAGGTTAGCTACACTTTATTCCTCAACTGTGTATCTTTATATTCTGGATATGTGTATTAGTTGGATACAAGGATTGTAAATATGGTAACCAATGTTTTTAATGAACAGAAAGATCCTAAAATGAATAAATGTCTGAGGGAAATGTATACAACAATGCATCTTTATTTATATTTGTAAAAGAAGTATCAATTTCTTAGAATCTGTGGTAAAAGTTGTTAAAACATCAGAAATACAGTATGAGCCAAATACGTTTGACGTTCTCTGGTTTAGACTCCTTAATAAACAAAAACAAAACAAAACACAGAGAAAAGTGTTTTAGATTGTTAAAGGATAGAAAGAGTTTTTCTTGATGAAGGGGCATTTGAAGTAGACTTTATAGTAAAGATTTATGATGGAAATGTGGGTAAATTATGGGAATAATAAATTGTGCTATTGCCTGATGAGGACTTCCACTGTTTTAGATAGATTTCTCTTGTTACAAAATGGGATAATACTATTTAAAACACAAACATCACCACAATACTTCTCTGCTTTAAAATATTCTGCTTTCATGTAAAATTGCCCCCAGAAAAAATTTCCATAGTACATAATTAATCATACTTAGCCTCCTCATCTCTTGCTATTATCATCCCAAGGTACCCAAGGAAAAATCAGTCTTCAATATGAGATAGTGTAATTAAGTGGTAAAGGTGTGCACTGCAGACCATAATTGTATAGAAATGGTAAAATGATACAGGTGGAAGTTATCAAGGGATGCTTTGTGTTGGTCCAGGAAAATGAATTTAATCTTCAAGATAGATAACATCCATTAATAAAAGGGGAGAAAGAAAACTTTTTAAATCAAGAAGATCTGGTGTGTCACGTAAGCACAGACATAAAATTAAGAATGCCTAGCTTGATGGAGAGATGACTTGCCTGGGGGGGGAGAAGCAACAGACTTCAGACTTCGATGTCACTATAAAAAGGGGAAATTATAGATGTGTAAGTAGAAGAATAAAATAATAAATTTATTTTTTAGGCAGAGTTGCCTGGCAGATATCTCTGACCCCTCAAGGAAAAATCAATAAATAAATAAATAAATAATGTTTTTGCAAATCTTGCTCTTATGGAGCATATCCTTGACGTATCTGGGATAGAAAAAGTGATTGTCATCAAGTTTATTCTGATTCATAGTGACTGTCTCAGACAGAGTAGAACTGACTCATAGAGTCTTCCAGGCTTTAATCTTTACAGAAACAGACTGCCTTGTCTTTCTCCTGCAGAGCAGCTGGTGGGTTGTTGGTTTGGGTTGCTGGCCTTTGACTAGTAGTCAAATGCCTTAACTGTTGTGCCAACAGAGCTATGTAGGGTAGAAGCAGTGACTCTATAAGACTGATGCTTTTGACAAAAAAAAAAAAAAAAAGGTTTCATTATTTTCCTGGGAGATTTATGCTTGATTACAGGGAAGGAAGGTTGTGCAATCTACTTCTGTAGACATACTGCCTCAGAAACCCAAGGGGGGGTCACTATGAGTCAGAGACCATTCAATGGTACATAGCAACAACAATAAAGGGAAGAAAATGGAATTGAGAACAAAGGAAAAAATGTTCTCCTTTTTGCTTAGGATGACCTCTGATGGCACAGTGATTAAGACATTTGTCTGCTAACCAAAGATTGGTGGTTCTAATCCAGTAGCCACACCGTCCATAAAGATTTACATCTTTGGAAATCTTGTGGGACAGTTCTATTCTGTCCTAAATGGTCAATATGAGAATCAACTTGATGGCAGTGGGTTTGGTTTTTGCTTTGGTTAGGAGTGTGTATTTTTGGTATGTATCAGATACTAGACCTTTCAGTGACATTTTACCCTCAAACATCTATTAGTATAGGACAGCTACTCTGAAACAATAGAACATTGTAAAGTCTGACAAGGACCTTGAAACAAAAAAGCATTGTAAAGTCTGATTTAAATACTAAAATTAATGTTTTCTTTGTCAGGTAACAGAAACACGAACTGGTCCTCTTGGCTGCAGTAACTATGACAACCTAGATTCTGTCAGTTCTGTTCTGGTTCAGAGTCCTGAGAACAAAATTCAATTGCAAGGTATGTATGTAAAATTTAATTAATTCTGCAGGAGCTTGTTTGACGCTTACCCAGTTATGATGTCTTTTCTAGTTGTTTTTTTTTTTTTTTTAATAAACAAGCAGTATGTATATTACTAGGCTACTAAAACTCTTATAAGTCCTAGTTTCCTGATTTTTTACCTTATAAAAACAATATAAGGGGAAGGCACACTGCTAGATAGAAACAAGTATTGATATGGGTGAAGGGAAGGGCAATGTATTAAATGTGAGTGATCAACTTGGTGACATTGAGAAAGAGGAAGACATAGAGAGGTGCATGGGAGGTACATGCAACAAACATAAATCCTTTTGTACTACAGTACTGTGTTGTCAGTGATGGCAAATATTGATAAATGGGTGGACAAGATGAACAATTAGGTCTGTCTATGCAGGGAGGAGTGTGCCCATGACCATGTATAGGGTTGGAAGACAATGTTTCTATAAGTGTATTGTATGTTTTGTAAGAATTTCCAGGTATATAGTAGTGCTGACAAGGAACAAGGTTGTAGTCATTTCTTGGCCACAGCTAGCTAGCTACCCAGAGGAAGCAAGTAGCTGGACCTATGCACTCAGGACCATTGTTGGAGGGGACATGAAGCTCAATTGGCATAACAAACTACAAAAAACATTGTTCCACATCCTATTTTGGAGAGTAGCTACTGGTATCTTAAAAGTTTGCAAGACCATCCAGATGCAATGATGGGTCTCTCCTCATCCAGGGGAAAGAAGAATGAAGAAAACCAAAGACACATGGAAACCATTTGTCCAAGAGACTGGTGTATTTTTTGTTAGATAATTCAATAATGCATGTTGTATTCTTAAGAACTCTGAAGAATTATATGCGATTTGTG
>NW_006921973.1:1667010-1670229 GCF_000298275.1 Orycteropus afer afer
ATCCAAGATCTCAGGTGGGCTGCTCACTCACGGAAGTCTGTAGTCCGCACACCAGGGTTCCAATCCCTCAAAGAATGTGTCTCTTCCCAGGATGTCCCTGGTTATCTTGGAAGCAGGCCACACCCCTAGGGAAACTCCCCATGGGCAGACTGGCCACTCAGAACACCGTCATCTGATCCTATCATGGGAACAATCACACAGAACTGGGATCCAGCCAAGTTGACACACAGCTCCAACTATCACACTATTCAAAAATAGTAGTAGGTATACATACTCTCCATTCTTATAAGCAAAGAAATGCTATGGATTCATATTACCAGGAATGCCCTAGTTTAACAAGTTCAGAATAGTCTTTGTGATGATATTGTCTAAAATAAGAAGATTATTAAAGAGATAATTTTGAGTGGTTCCTTCCTAGTCTATATTTCTAATTTGCATAAGATAGAGCTATAGTTAGACTATTTCAATTTTACAATAAAATGCTAAAAAGTTTAAGAAATTCTTCCATGTTTTCTAACCTTTTCAATCTTGAAAAATATTTACCATTGTGTTATTGAAATGTACCCTAAAAATAAATGAATGTTATTTGTTTTGAATTATATAAAAAATATAAAGTATTTAAATATTTTAACACCTCAAATATTACCAAGTTTATCAATATTCCATTTAAAGTTTGGAAAAAAGGCAAGGAGGCCACATATTCTGACCTCCTAGAATGCCACAAGAGGAAGGCAGAATCACCATCAATAGCCCAAGGCCTATTACTGCAAGGCCAGACATGCTGCCTCCCTCCAGCCCTTTCACCAACCATTTTCCCAAAGCACCCACCACCTCTCTCCTGGGTTCAATAATTCACTGCAGTGGCCACACAGAGCTCACAGATTATTGGGTTTATTAGGGAAGCACCACAGGCTACAATTCAAGTTCAGGAAAAATGCTCAGTCTCTCTCCCAGCCCACCGTACCTCAGCCAACAGTCTCTCACAGTCTCTTTCCCAGCAGTCCCTTGGGTCTCACTCAGCAATGCATGTCTCTTGCATCTCTTTCCCAGCAACGCGTGTCTCAGGAGCCCGTGTCTCTTTCAGCAACACATCTTCCTCAACCAGCAGCCAGAGACAAAGTGTTCTGCCTCTAGGAGGCCTCCTTTTGAGCTTGGCAGAGTGGCCAAACCAACCAATCATGACAACAGAATTCTAAGCACCTGAGAGTGAACCTCCCATAACACTGTGTTGTCCCACGCCCAACAGAAATAACCCAGGTGGATAACATTTACAATCAGGAGCTCCTCAGTTGCTCATTCCACCACTGAGTTTACAATGACTTATGGGTAGAAAAGCCATACTAAGTAATTTACTACACTGCAAAGTTATTGACATATTTTGTGCAATTTAAATGGAATAGATTGTGTGTGAAATAGAAATGTATTCTACCACTATTACTTGTAATCCTCTGCTGCTTGTTCCTTTTTAAAAATATGAATCAACTTCCCATTAGAATATTAATTTTGATCAGAATGGCCTAATATTGTATATACCAATTTACATATTTATTTCAATTGTTGTATTATCAAAATTCACTTATTCACAAGATACATTGATTTTTATTTTCTGTGGATCACTGTGTTCAGTTTTCAGGATAATATTATATTATAAGAAAAAAACTTCAGGACTTCTGGTAAAATGGAGGAATAGGCAGACAAGTGACACAGAAGATAATCCTGGATCCCTGAGCTTTGAAAGGAACTATACAGAAGTGGATTAGGCACCAACTA
The DNA here is from genome assembly GCF_000298275.1 of Orycteropus afer afer. Lineage (NCBI taxonomy): Eukaryota > Metazoa > Chordata > Mammalia > Tubulidentata > Orycteropodidae > Orycteropus > Orycteropus afer. The sequence goes on from NW_006921973.1 coordinate 1,668,781, forward strand.
GCAGAAAAACCTGAATGAAAACAGTAAGTACAGAGACAGTCAGAGCTGTGGACTGTCAGCTACTCTGAAAGGACCAACAGCCTGAATATTTCCAAGTAGTGCTGGGACCTGAGAATTGACCTAAAGATCAGCCCCGGTCACCAAGGACTTCAAGGACAACTGCACTGGTGGTCTATGACTAGGAAGGGAAACACAGCAAGGAGGGAGACAACCTGAGCTGTTGACTTTCTGCTGTCTGGAGGGTGCAGCCATTTTGATTGTTTACACATGGCAGCATTTTGGATATTTAAAGTGACCAAGGGTGCAGCCAGTTTGAATGTTTACAAGTGGAAACCATTTTGGATTTCAAAGTGCTAGCATTTTCATTTGGATTCCAGGGACTTAAGAATAGGCTCTGTTTGCCAGGTTGGCAGGGACATACAAGAGGCTGACAACAGGAAAGGAGACAGGTGCTGAGTGTATAAGTGCTGGCAACTAGTGAATAGAGGAGCACAATAAGTACCCTGCTTGCTTAGATAACATACAAACAAAGCAAAAAAATAAAAATCATGGGCAAGTCACTCCAACATACAATCACCAATTAAATATAAACACCAAAATGTCACAGTGTCTCAGAGACAACAGAGCATCACAGTATACACAAAGAAGCAAGATAAAGCAGGAGAAAAAAGGGACCAGGATACAGACTCAAAACATATCCCTGAGGATGGTGCAATATAGGAACTCTCTGATAAGGAATTCGAAAGAATTATCTTTAGGTATCTTCAAAGGATTGAGAGACAGATCAAGCGAAACACAGACAAAACCCTAGAAGAATTTTGGAAGAAAATACAAGAACAAAATGACAAAGTAAATGAAAAACTAGAAATGATTCAACATCTACAGATTGAGATCCAGAGACTAAATTGTCAGAGATAACACATTGAAAGGGCAAAAGAGTAGAATTGATGCAATGGAAGACAGAATTAATGAGATTGAAGACAAATACCTGAATACTCTTTCGAAAGAGATCAATCAGGAAAAAGATCAAAACAAAATTAAAAAAGCCTAAAGTTCACGTGGGATACCATCAAAAGGAATAACCTATGTGTCATTGGAATTCCAGAACAGGAAGAGAAAAAATAAAACCACTGAGAAAATTTTCCAAGATTTGTTGGAAGCGAACTTCCTTAGTATGATGAAAGATGGGATTATATCCATTCAGGAAGTCCAATGAACCCCGAACAGGATAGACCCCAAAAGAAAATCACCAAGACATACCATAATCAAACTTACCAAAACCAAAGACAAAGAAAGAGTCATGAGAGCAGCATGGTAAAAATGAAAAGTTATCTACAAGAGGTAACCAACAAGACTAAGCTTGGATTTCTTGGCAGAAACCATGCAGGTGAGAAGAGAGTTGTTGTTGGTGTTGTTAAGTGCCGTCGAGTTGTTTCCAACTCATAGCGA
>NW_006921973.1:1692175-1706958 GCF_000298275.1 Orycteropus afer afer
ATCTTATTTTTAGAAGATGATTTAAGATGCCAAATAACAAGCATCAAATTCCGTCAGGTATATAGAAAGGTGATGAAAGTGATATAATAGTTTTATTTACATATATAGTTTTATAATAAACCATACATTATCTATTTTAGGTATCTTTCATATATGATGAAATATTTAGAGGGCGACTTTGTGATGTACAAGGGAGTGCTTAGTCTCCAGCACTATTTTAGGTAACCAATCAGTGAAGAAGCTTGTTTGGTGACTTAAATATTGTAACTGAATACTATTTGTCTTACTACAACATATAGTTTTATAATGCAATTTACTTCATAATTTTCTTGATATCCCTCATTAATGTTATACATTCTTTAATATTACTTCTTTCAGTCTTCTCATTCTAGGGTTCATATTAAATACATTTTACACCTATTTGGATTCAAATGTCTTTACATCCTGTTGTCTTTTTATTATTCGGTGTCATTACTTTTTCTAACATATGTCAGTTTATTAATTACTTCTTTAATGGTGTCTAGTTTTGTTATATGTATCAATGCTTTTAACTACAATGTACATGTTTTATGTTTGTAGAATTTTCACTTTGTATTTTTCATAATTTCTTGTTCTCTGTAAGAATTGTCAACGTTGTCATTTAAGTTTTCATTATGTGATTGAAATTAACTTGTACTTTCTGTTTGTTAGCCTTTATACCTGAGGATCCAGTGGGTAAATAATTATCGAAAATCAAAACCAAACTCACTGCCAAAGAGTCGTTTCCAACTCATAGTGACCCTTGTATGCTTTCCAAGGCTGTAAGTCTTTACAGAAGCAGACCCCCTCATCTTTCTTCCCTGGAGCAGCTGGTGGGTTTGTTCCACTCATCTTTTGGTCAGCAGCCTAAGGCCTTAACCACTACACCACCAGAGCTCCTATCACCTATTTTCAGTATCTTTTTAAATGCTCTTTACATTTTTATTGAATTCTTGATGTGGTGTATGAAAATTTGTAAAATAATTTAATATTCTTGGTGACGTTATCTCTCTCAGAGAATATTTTCTTTTGTCTCCAGTAGGTAGTAAATTAATCCATTTTGAGTGGAGCCACATGAAACTAAGCTACATAGTAACAGCAAGGTAGTTTTTTGTTTTGCTTTGTTTGTTGTTAATTACTCTTTGGTACTTCTGCTGTGGTTGGTTCAAAACTTCACAGCTTTCCCTGCTCATCTGGCAAAGCCCTGAGGGAACAGCTAGGCCCAAAGTTGGATTTAGCCCCCAGGAATTTCCTTCCTGCCAGAAGAACTCCAGAATGCCATTGGTCTTATTGAACTTTTGATTACTTCCCACAGATTGATTTTCATATTTTGTCCTTATTTTCTAGTTGCTTCCACTGAGGGGGCTGATTCAAAACAAACAACTCCTTCAATACTGGAAATATCCGTATTCTTCTCACTAGTTCTCACCTTGTAGCTGTTGTCCCACCTTACCAGCTAGCTTTCTCAGAAAACTGACAGGCTCAGAGCTCCTTAAGCATGTCCTAACACCACCTAGACCCACTCTAGTTAGAGTGTCTATATTTCTAAGCTATTGTTTCTGTACATCATTTTCCAATACCCAGGGCAGTGTCTAGCCAGTCTGAACACTCTGCCAAAGCAGTTCAAATTATGTTTCTAGGTATCAATTATTGTTTATGTTAGTGGCATAGTTCTAAAAGCACTAAGTTTTGTGTGGTCTATCCCTGGACCTCTTTACCCAAAAGCTTTATCTTAGTGAAAGTTTACAGGATGTCAGCTTCCCTCTTTTGGGTATGTATTTATTTATATTATAAGAGAAGTGCTTATATGTGTAAAACTGTAGTCATCCTTTTTGCCATCATTTTATTCTGGCCCAATTATCTCTCCAGTGTTTTCTATTTCTGCAAAAGCACTATCATCTTTCCAGGTGAAAAGTTGCAATAAAGTGATTTATCTTATGACTGTGTTAACAGGACTTAACTTCTCTGAATTTCTTTTTAGTTTCTATAAGATTAAGGTCGAAATATATCAGAAGTTTCCTTATAACTGGTGCACCACAATTTATACTGATTCCTGGAAACTATTAGCAGAGATTGATTTAGTCATTCTGGTTTGGGGCCAAAAAAGAGGAGGTTATCAGAAGAAATTAGTAGGTTCTTTTGAAGAATAAAATAATGTGATGACCAATAGGACTAGAAGACATTTAAGAATATTTCTTGTTTTGTTAATTTTATCCCTATAAATCATTTACACTTTTCACCTGTTTCACACCAAATAAAGTCCCACCTAGTAGATTACCAGTCCTCCCCCTCTACCACTTTAAATGCCTTTCCATTACCATTTCCCTAGTCTAGATATTTTTAATCTTCTGTTGAAACAAATCTCTTTCCTTTATGCTTTCTACTCCCAAATAAATACCTCTCATAGTAATCCACATGCTTAAAAGTTGACAGTTTTTAAGTTTTGTTGAATTAATTCCATGTACCTAACTCTAATATCAGAACCCTGAAGCTCATGACTACAAATAGATTTTTCTAACCAACTCACACATATGGAAACAATATTACTAGTTGCTAATTTTAAAATATATCCAACACTTTTTTTTATATTTAGGTTTGCTAATATATCATTCTTTGCATAAGCAATTTATCTCTCAGAACTGAAAACTGTCCATGTGTCAAATAATGTTCAAACTCTACCCTTTTTCATGAAAATTTTTCATAATCTGATAAAATGAATAAAATAGTTTAGCCAATTAATTATACTTTGTGAATTATGTGCACCACTATTCTAAATCAAAAATACCAAACTCACTATCATTGAGTTGATTGTGACTCATAGCAATCCTTCCTTGGTTTTCCGAGGTGGTATCTTTAGGAAGTAGACTACTATTCTAAAAGTTATTAAATACCTCTCACCTATTTGGTCATGCTGTCAGAAGGGACCATTCTCTGGAGAGGGATATCATGCTTAGTAAAGTGGAGAGTCAGTGAAAAGGGGGAGGACACTCAAGGAGATGGATTGACATAGTGACTGCAACAGTGGGCTCCTATATAGCAGGTACTGTAAGGTGCCACAGGTCTGGGCAGTGTTTTATTCTGTTATACCTTGGGTTGCTATGAGTCAGAGCCGACTCAAGGATGCCTAACAAGAACAACATAATATTACTATATAATTATTTCTTTTCTTTTTCCTACATATACTGCAAGTACCTTTAGAGCAAAGAATACTTCTCAGTCATCTTCGTATCTTGAATCTAGCAATTCTCTTTCAAATGGAAGCATTCAATAAATATTTTTATATGGTTTGAAATAAAGATTAGTGAATTTGAATATGTGTGTGATAAGAGTACTATTCCTGGCCAACATATGGAAGAGTTAATCTGAAAGAATGAGATAGGTTTAATTATTAAAACTCTTACAAAGTAGATTACTTTTAAATATTGACTCTTGATTTCCATTAAACTGACCTCAGAAATAATATTTATGGTTGAAAAATTGATTTTTTATTTTTCAGAGAAATAAGTTATAAAGTTCACTTTTATGGTAAATAGCAATTTATTGTTGGCCATATTCCCTCTTAATAATGTATTTATTTTTATCTACTGATTGTTGTTGTTATGTGCCATCGAGTCAAACCCGACTCATAGCGACCCCTCCTTGGGTTTCTGAGGCAGTATCACTATGGAAGTAGGATTGCCCAACCTTCCTTCTGAGGAGTGGCTGGTGGGTTTGAACTGCCAGCCATCTGGTTGCAGGCAAGTGTCTTAGCCACTATGCTACCAGAGCTCCCTCTGATTAGTTTGCCTATATTGCCCTTTTATTAGGTTTTTAAGTATATATTGAAATCCTGAAATTGAAAGTATGATTTTTTCCTGAACTATCATAAGTACTTAGAAATTCCCCAAACATTAATGTAGCACCTTTTTTCTTTTCATTTTAATAGTTTTTGTATGACAACAATTTTACCAAAATTGAATCTGGATAAATAATGCAATTTTTTAATAGTATATGGAGTCAGCATATGTTGGAAGGGAATGTTATTATTTACATGTTTTTACTTAGATAATTTGTAAATGATAATGTAAAACTATGCATAAATGCATAATTAAATATTTGAAATATTTGACATCTTTACTAAATATGGTAAATAGTCATTTTATTTTTTATCTTTTAAAACATTAATTTGTTTACTTTGTTCTTTTAGGGCTTCAGGTACTTCTCCCAGACTACCTCCAGGAGCGTTTTGTACAGGCAGCTTTGAGCTATATTGCTTGTAATTCAGAAGGAGAGTTTATCTGCAAGGATAATGACTGCTGGTGTCAGTGTGGTCCCAAATTTCCAGAATGTAATTGCCCTTCCATGGACATTCAAGCCATGGAAGAAAATCTTCTTCGAATAACTGAAACCTGGAAAGCTTACAACAGTGACTTTGAGGATTCAGGTAAGATACTTATTATGATGCACAATGTGAACCTTTGGTAAAACATAACAAAAAGCAATATTGGAGAGATGATGGTTTTACCTTTGTTGAAGAAACTGTTGCATACTGAGAAGAGATTTTATCTCATTCCTTATCTTTTAAATAGACATTTGTATTTTCTTATTATTGGTTATTCAGTATTTTACTGGGTACGTATACGGTACTTCATGTATTGTTACCTACCTTTGGAATTAAAACCTAGCCTACTCTTGAGCTGACACATTACTCCTTTATTAAAGAAACCACTTCCCTTTTCAATATGAGAATTTACCATCTGATACCTCTGATATCTCTCTGGACTCTTCTAGTGGCCCCTGAGTTTCACTTGTGAAATTAAATGCAAAGAGAGTTTATTCTATATATTATTTACAATAACATGAACTTCATGAGTGGTCAGCTGCACTTAACTTTGTATTGTTATAATGACTATTAGAGAAATTCTGAATTAATAGTGTTGTGAGGGTTTTACTCTTGGCTATGTCTAATTTTTTATGAGTGCATAGTTGTTTCATCAACATTATATCTTATTGAGTATATAACTTGTAAAATTTACATTTGATAAAGCATCAAACTTAAAATAAAAGATGCCTTGATATAAAAAATATAAAGAAAGAAACATATATAATCAGACCCACCAAAAAAGACTAATAAAAACTTTTAGAGTTTGGCAAATAGAATCATGAAGCATTGAGCCAGAAGTTTGGGACATGATTTTCACATGGGTAAAGATGTTTTAACTGCCAACAGGTCAGATTTATACTTGAATATTATGATCCTTCAAATGACTCATTTAAGTAAATGCACTTACAAAATTACATAATGTATGATGATGTATTTTTTTTTCTTTAAATTCACATTTAATTCTTTACCAAAGCATTCAAACTTCTAATCTTTCAGTTAGCAGCTGACCTCTTTAACCATTCTACCACCAGGGCAACTTCAGTGAAAATAACCACGAACCAAAATAACTGCCATCAAGTCAATTCTGACTCACAGTGATCCCCAATGGGTTTCCAAGACTGTAAATCCTTATGGAAGTAGATTACCTTATCTTCATCTCTTGGACCAGCTGATAGGTTTTGAACTGCTGACCTTATGGTTAGCACAAAATGCTTTACACACTACACTACCACAGCACCTTCAATCAAAATAATGCCTAGTAAAGAATCCTTCTTAATTTTAGCAATATTTCTATTTGTATAAATAGTAAAAATTTTTTAGAATCAAAAGCCCCTATCCCTTTGAAATTGTTGGAAAATCTCATGAATTTCTTATCTCAGATTTTTCTTTCCTAGTTTTCCCAAATTAATAGCCAAAAATTACTTATTCATCATCTTCATTAGTTGAAAAGAACCATGCATTATTTTAAAATAATGGTAGCACACTGAGCTTTTAGAAATATTTCAATGTATGGTAACTTTCTTAGAGTCAAATTTTAAAAAAGCAAACAAAATTCAATCTATAAATTACAATGTATATAAGTTAGATCAGTCAATCATTCCATCTCCCAACATTGGGGAGCCCACAAAGCAATGCTATTCTTTCTATTTTGCCAAGAAAAAATCTCACTGAATGACCATTTGAGATTTTGTTTCCAGGTAAGATGATTTAAGTATCAGGAGATCAATATTTTTATTCATGATAACTCAAAGGCATTTAGATCATGGAGGCAGTAAAAACTAAATGACTTAAAATTTCTGGTAGGAGATTCTGTTGAAGTGAACTGGGGATTAAGAGCTAGAGCATAGAGCAATTTCGTACTTGGAAGTGGCTTTTTGTTTGTTTCTTTCTTTTCCTCATTTGCTAATTCTTGATTTGGTCTAAAGCTGAAGACTCCTCATGACCCCAGCAGAGTGTGGTTGACGTGAGAAAAATAAACTCGCAGAGCTTCTAGTGGTTGTAGAGATTGCCATGTACAAAATTGTAGACTCAATGGGTCTCAACAATGGACTTTTTAAGCCATCATATTTACTGAATTTTATTTATTGTGCTGGATACTAAAGAAGTAGGTCATCACATTTTGAAAATATAATTAAGTTTATCATAGACTCTCCATGCTTAGGAAATAAATTGGTAGGAGGGAGGGACTTTGAAACAGAAGAGGTAAATGTGAAAAGCCCTAGAGGGAACAATGAATTAACATTATGTTTCCCACAGCTGTTTTTCCTTGGGTATGTTTATTGATTCAAGGCAGAAATAGTGACTAATAATCTAGGATTATTGTTGTTAGGTGCCTTCAAGTCAGTTTCAACTCCTCGTGACCCTATGTATAACAGAAGGAAAAGTGGCCCATCCTGCATTATCCTCACAATCATTGCCATGTTTGGGCCCATTGTTGTGTCAGTCTGTCTCATTGAGGGTCTTCCTCTTTTTGGCTGACCCTTTATCAGTTGATATCCTTCTCCAGAAAGTAGTCCCTCCTGACAGTATTAAGCTCTGAAAAATGCTGCTACTCTAGGACAGAGAAGCCAGAAGACAGTTTGACATTTATGGTAGTTATGGTAGTGATAAAAATGATTTTTTAAAAAAAGGGGTATGTGATATGCTCGAGGGCATAAAAGGATTTCATATGCATGGCGAGTCTCCCCTTTAAGATGTTTGCTTTGAAAAAAAAAAAAAAAAGGTTTGCTTTGTTTTTTAATACACCATTGCCAGGTGGTTACGAATTGATTCTAAGATATTGCCGCTAGTTTACTTTATTTTTCTGATGATTGAAAAACAGAGAGGTACTATGTACAAGTGCTACTCTTTAAATATTTCTACTGAAGATTCCTTCATTTTATATACATTAGATAGCAATTTGAGAATACTTATCTATATACCTGAAATTCAACTGTAATTATACTTTGAATGGACAATTTAGATTTCAGTACTGTGGAATTTTCGATTACTTTCAAATGTTTAATTCAACTTAAAGTAATTTTAAAAACAATTTTATTTGTCAAAGAGCAAACTGGTGCTTCTATGAAAACTCAAGTAAAAAGTTTATTGAAGAAACAAAACAATCCAGAATCAGGTAGCACCTCTTGAGGATTCACTAAAGTACTGCAGAGAATGGACTCTTTCACAGAGCTTTTATACAGAAAGTCCAGGAACTTGTAAAAAAAAAAAAAAAAAAAAGTCTAAATGGTTGACATTAACCAAAATTATGCTTTAACAGACACAGACATAAGACAATGTCAAGATCCCTTAACATTATTTTGTTAATCTAGTTTGAGTCATTTAGCAGTTTAATCTACAGGTATTTTGAGGATCAGCCTGAATGAATGTACTTCATTAGAGTGTGCTGTGAGAGCAACATGGAGAAGGGGAGCCTGCAGGCTTCCTGAGGTATGCTGGCTAGTTGACTTTTGAAAGTCAGCTCAGAATGAGCGGTAAACAACAAAAGTGGAGTCAGGCCTGCATCTTTGGCAGAAGCCCCTCTTTATGTCAAGCACGTAGTTTCTTTTGAGTTCCTTCACAATCGACACTTCTATAGAAATTCTCTGATCACTATTTTAAGAGTGTCTTCTGCATGGACTAACCAAGGCTTCACTTTACTAAGTGTGGAGCTTCATCTTCAGAGTGAGCAAGTCTCATGTCACCCATAAAAGAGTAATTTGTCTTCTGCAAGGGCTATTTCATTAGTTCAGATGGTGGGTTTATTAGATGGTTGCCTGTTCTAAATAGTCTCTTAAGATATCAGATACTCCACATGAAAGAAAGTTGGGCACTATCTGTTTATTGGAGGTTGCTTACCTTGATAAGCTTTAAGACTCTGGTCACTATCATGCAGATAGCTTGACAGCACAGCAATGTCTTCACCATACCATACCTTAGACCTTTACTTCTGTGATTCTTTTTTTTTTTCTTTAAGAAGCTGTTCTGGTTATTTGTGGTATATTGTGTCACTCTGACAACAATATACCACAAATGGGATAGCCTTACCAAACTGGAGTTTATTCTTTTACAGTTTGGAGGTTTTTAGTCCAAGTTCAAAGTGCCAGGCTCTAGGGGCTAGATGAAAGTCCCTCAACTTAGGGGTCCAGCTCTGCCTCCTGCTTCTGGCCCACTGGAACTAGAGGTGTTTCTTCACTCAGACAGCTGCTGGCTTCTGAGACTGAGAAGCCCAAAGTTGACAAGTAAAAAGACACAGTCCCGATGTTACCAAACTATATGGCAGGCCATTAATTCAAGTTCATTGTAAGTCCTTAAGTCAGCAGAGCATGGCAGGCTACTGAACAATGACATGGCTACATGCAGGATCCAAGCGTGCCATAAGAGAAGCCCCAAGGCTTTTCCTTATATACATGAAGCAGACCATATCCCAAGGGCCACTAATCAGCTACTTGTTATAGATCCTATCACGGAGTTGAATGCCAGCTCCATCATGAGGAATAACTACCACCAGCTGCCCAGCCACTCAGCCAGGCCCAGCCAAGTTGACACACAAATATACACCACAGAAGCAATGTGTAAGAACAGGGCCAAATTAGTTGGGACACTTGGCAAAGAGGCGCATGAAGCAAAGTGAAGAACCAACTCATCTTCAAAGGAATTTCCATGTCTTCAAAATACATGATATTTTCCATAACAAGTAGTTATGCATTATGAGTACAAGCATTTGAAAAACATTTCATAAAACATTTTATTAGTTCTATAATTATTATTATAAGGAGCTCTGGTGGCAGAGTGAGTGAGGCATTTAGTTGCTAACCAGAAGGTCAGAGGTTCAAACCCACCAGCTGATCCACAGGAGGAAGATGAGGCAATCTGCTTTCATAAAGATTTAGAGCAAATGGGGGTCACTTCGAGTAGGAATTGAATTGATAGATGTTTCTTTTCTTTCTTCTTCTTTTTTTCTAAATAATAATTGTTATAGTTATTGAGAGAAATAATCTAGTTTGTGAAACTGAATGTAGTCAAAAGCCAATTTCAGTAGGCAGCCAACAAAATTATCAAGAAAAAGAGAATAAGGTATGGGGTTAATGATTGATTGTAAATCAAATCAAATTCAGATTAAAGGTCATTTGTCATTTGGCCAGGAAGGAATGAATCAGAGAATAAGTGAGAGGACCTCCTACCATTTGATTAGTTATGGAAACATTATTCTTGACAACAAACAACAATAATTTAATCCTAAGGATTGAATGATTCTGAAACACAGTATTTCATATATAAAATGCATCAAACTAAAGCAAAACAGCATTGAAAAATTATAATAATAGGAATGATGAGGAACACAAAAATTCCAAATTAGAGTAACATATTCCCCACCATCTATTTCAATTATTCATAATTTCATTTAAGGAGGGAACAAGATAGTTAATGCAAGGTACTACAAGTTGTATATGATTGAAATAGAATGTAATGTTGACACTGTTGTCAGGAATATAGACACAGCAATCAGATTTTACTATGGCACAAGTACCTTCTTTGGCTGCAGTGAGGATGTCAAGGGCTGTTTTATTTTTTAGTATTACTTTTCTCATCATAGCTATTCTGATATTGATCTCTTAAAGTCCTGAGCACTGTCATTTAAGGTACATAGAATTTTCAAGTGATATCTGAGGTGGAAATACTGCTACTGCTAAATGTCCATAGAAATGAAGCACTAATTGAGACCACTGAAACTTTAATATGTGTGCATTAGCTGGTAAAAGGAAATCAGTTAAAACACATAATTGAGTTTAACTCAGTCTAAGAGTGTATCTTCCACTCTAACCCAGCAAATATCAGGGCGAAAGGTTAGTTCCACATAGCCAAAAGGTGCCATTAGGAGCAACCCAATAGTTATTTGAGTGTCATACCCAATCAGTAGCAAACCAATCAGTACCCTGGAATATTATAATTAATGCATGTTTGGATATTGGAAGTCATAGCATAAGTCTGGTGAAGACCAGGTTATTCATATGAGTATAATTAGATTGTAGTTAGATTGTTCCCAGCAAATGGGAGGAAGCAATCTAACTTAGTCTCCCTGCTTGGGGAGTTAAGCTGATAAAATTGTCCCACAGTTGTTTAGATGGACCTACAATGTGAAGAGTACTGTTTTGGGGATTGGATGATTCTTTAGTTAGCTCTTCTTGTGCCACTATATTCTCTACAATAAGGCTTGTTAAGAATAAATAGTAAATCATGGCCTGAGTTTCATTTGGATGCAAAAAGAGGCCATGTATTAATGGAAAATAGTGATTTCCAGTAATTATTATTATTATTATTATTATTATTATTTGTATCCGTAATCAAGAACAACACAATGCAAACCCTAAATGGGAGAGATGTACCAGAAAAGGCCAGAGAGACTTGAGATTGGGAGGGTATTGTTGTTGGGTTCTGACTCATAGCGACTCCATGTATGGCAGAACAAACTGCTCAGTCCCATACCATACTCACAATCCTTGCTGTATTTGACCCCATCACTGCAGCCACTGAGGAAATCTGTCTCATTAAGGGTTTTTCCCTTTTTCTCTGACCCTCTGCTTCACCAAGCATAATATCCTTCTCCAGGGACTAATCCCTTCTGACATGATCAAAGTAGTTTTGACAAAGTATGCTCCTCTAAGGAGCATTCCAGCTGTGCCTCTTCCAGGACAGATTTGTTTGTTTTTCTGGCAGTCCATGGTATTTTCAGCATTCTTCACCAACACCACAATTCAAAGACCTGAACTCTTCTTCAGGCTTCCTTATTCATTGACAAGCTTTCACATGCATATGAGGTGATTGGAAATACCATGATTTTTGTCAGGTGCAACTTAGTCTTCAAAGTGTCATTTTTACTCCTTGACAATTTAATGCAGCCTTTTGTAGCAGATTTGCCCATTGCAATATGAGTCTCATTTCTTGATTGCTGCTCCCATGGATATTGCTTGTGGATCCAAATAAAATGAAATCCCTGACAACTCTAATTTTTTCTCCACATATCATGATATTGCTTATTGGTCCAATCATGAGGATTTTTGTTTTCTTTATGTTGAGGAATAATCCATACTGAAGACTGTAGTCTTTGATCTTCATTAGTAAGTGATTCAAGTCATCTTCAATTTCAACAAGCAAGGTTGGGTCTTCTGTATATCACATATTGCTGACTCTTCCTTCAATCCTGAGGTCATGTCCTTCTTCAAATAATATAGCTTCTCAGATGATTTGCTCAGCGTATGGACTGAATAAATATGGGGAATGCATTCAACCCTGATGAACTTCTTTCCTGATTTTAAACCATGCATATATTCCCTTGTTCTGTTCAAATGACAGCCTCTTAGTCTACATACAGGTTCTGCATGAACACTTCTTAAGTATTCAGAACTCCTAATTCTTTACAATATTATCCATAATTTTTTATGATCTATAGAGTCACATACCTTTGTGTCGTCAATAAAACACAAGTAAACATATTTCTGGTACCCTTTGCTTTCATCCAAGATCCATCTGACATCAGTAATATCCCACATTCCACGTCCTCTTCTGAATCCAGCCTGAGTTTGTGGAAGATCATTGTCAATATACTGCTGCAACCATTTTTGAATTATCTTTAGCAAAATTTTACTTTTCTGTGGTATTAATGATATTGTTTGATAATTTCCATGACACCCATGACCAAACACTAGAGGAGTTGTGAGATGGCATCAAGAGCATTATATATGAATAAAGAAAAGGTCATTAAAATAAAAGAAAGGAAAAAAGACAAAAATTGATGTCAGAAGGGATTCTGAAACTTGTTTGTGAACGGAGAGTTGCTAAAGCTAATGGAAAAAAAATTATGAAATAAAAGAGCTGGATAAAATCAAATTGACACTCAGATATAGGTCCTGAGGGTACTGGGTATTTTCAGTGAAATTTTAAAACATTTACATTAGTTATAGCAAGAACAAATAAAGCAAGGAAACACAACATGCTTGGTGTCTTCAAAAAATTGTCACCACAATTATTTCTTTAAAATATGATGGAATACTCAACCTGTTAGTAAGAGACAGCAGGATAAAGTTTCAAATAGGAGCCAACAAAAAATAGAATCAAATCAGGATTAGCCAAATTAGTTTCTATTAAATCATTTTCTTTTTTTCTTCTTTTTGTAAATTGTGATTTAGGTGAAAGTTTATAGAGCAAATTGGCTTTTCATTCACTAATTCATACATTCCCTGAAATACCCACAATGCAGCAACCTTCTTCCCAATCCCCACCCCCACCCCCACCCACTAACTCCATCCCTTCATATTCCTTCCCATCCTCATCTGCCTTCCTAACTCTATCCATGGGCAAATGCTTCCTTCTTGATTTCATATGGTTAATTGTACTAAGGAGTTCATACTTTCCTCACATTACTGTTCACTTTATATGCCTGTCTATTGATTATCTGAAAGTTGAGCCACAGGAGTTGAGTTTGGTTCCCAACTTGGAAAGTGTTTAAGAGTCATAATCTTGGGGCTTCTACCAGTCTTCATCTAAGTAGTAAGCTTAGTCTCCCCCCCCACCCCAATCGTTTTGAGTTTTGTCCCACATTATTCTCCCACTGTATCTAGTACCTCCTATAGAGATCCTTATCAGAGCAGTCAGCATTGATAATCATGCACCACTACATATTCTGGTGTCAGGGTCTTGTCGGCTTGGGTTCATGAGATCATGATATGCGTGTGCCCTTGACTTTCTTCACTCTGCTTTGCTTTGGACAGGGAGAGACCAATAGTTGCACATTAGATGACCACTCACAACATTTTAAGAGCCCAGTTGCTACGCTACTCACCAAAGTTTGATGACATTGTGGACCATGTTGTACCAATTGATTTTAATGGCCCCTGAGACTATGGCCCTGAGCCCACATTCCCAGTGACAGATTCCTTCAAGGTGTTTGGTTTTGTCTAAGAAATTTTCATAACTTTGTTCACTGCATGCCTAACCATGGATGTATTTTCAGCACACATAAACACATGGGTACACATAGCCTCTGTCAAACCTATATATATTTGTGAATGCAGTACCATTTGCTTTCCCACCCATGTTTACCATAAGTGTCCATCTTTGTCAAGATTATTGTTATTACTGTTATAACTGTTATTTGTAGGATTGTGTATGTAATAGTGTGTTAGACTGGGTTCTCTAGAGAAACAAAACCAGTAAAACATATATGGAGAGAGAAAGAGAAATTTGTCTTAGGAAAATGGCTCACACACTTATAGAAGCTGGCAAGTCCCAAGTTCTTGGATCAAATGTCAAACTAGAGGCTTTTCCCGACTCACTCAGCTGCAGGGGCTGGGTTGGCAGGCTATATTGGCTGATGACTTTAACCAATGATGAACCCAAGATCTCCAGGCCGAATGGTGGATTGTTCACTCATGGACAGTTGTAGGCAGCACAACAGAATTCTGATCCACAGAAGAGTGTCTATTTTCCCAGGATGTACATAAATATACTGGAAGCAGGCCACACCCCTAGGGAAACTCCCTCTCAATGGATTGTTGTTGTTATGTACCGTCAAGTCAGACCCAACTCATAGCGACCTCTCCTTGGGTTTCTCAGGCAGTATCACTATGGAAGTAGATTGCCCCATCTTTCTTCCAAGGAGTGGCTGTTGGTTTCAACCACCAGCCTTCTGGTCAACAGTCAAGTGTCTTAAGCACTACACTAACAGAGCTCCCTTAATGGATTGGCTGCTCAAAATATATACATCTGATCCCATCATTGGAATAACCAACATCACAATTGCTTAAACCACACAGAATTGTGATCCAGCCAACTTGACACACAGCTCCAACTATCACAGTCCACCCCTTGTCAACCTGGCAGTTGTACACATCTTCTTAACCATATATAATCTCTAAATAAAGACAATTATAAAGTCATATTTGTGCTTAACATGATATGCTAACACACATAAAACCAAAATGCATTAATCTTATTTACATTTCACAGTTCAAAACAGAAAGAAACAAAAATATTTGATGCACATATTAAGTGAAGAAATATAACAATCATAGTCCTCATTTTTGCAACTGGTCATGTAGTCATAGCTGATATTCCGAACTACCTTTTTTCATCACCCATTCTGTATTTCCCTTGCTCTCAGCAAGCACCTCAGCTAGCCATGGTTCTTTGCCTGGTGGAATGACCCAAACCTTCATTCCTGAAAGGTCTGTGCCATTAGAAGTCATATCAGAATTGGGTTGCTGTAATTTTCCATTGACTTTAATCATAGGACATGGTAGTACTAAGAGACGCCCTAAAGAATCTCCTGTATTCCAGACATATTCTTCTTTACCTCCATTATGTAATCTCAATCCAATTTCCCCTTGGTAATCAGGATCTATCACACCAGATAGTACAGTAATGC
>NW_006921973.1:1707113-1749252 GCF_000298275.1 Orycteropus afer afer
CCTATGAATTCTGGCTATTGGAGAAACAGAACCATATATTGGACACTGGTTTAGAGCATATACAGCCTCCTGGAGAACATTGATCCAACCCTTCAAGGTATTACCACCTAACTGGCACCTTAATTGTGTTTTCAGTAGGCCATTCCATTGTTCTATCAAGCCAGCTGCTTCAGGATGATGGGGAACATGGAAAGACCAGTGAATTGCATGAGCATAGGCCCATTGTCAGACTTCGTTTGCTGTGAAGTGAGTCCCTTGATTCGAAGTAATGCTGTGTGGGATACCATGACTGTGGATAAGGCATTCTGTAAGTCCACAGACAGTTGTAGGCAGAATCCCAATCCACAGAAGAAAAGAGTCTCTTTTCTCAAGATGTTCATAAATATACTGGAAGCAGGCCACATCCTTAGGGAAACTTCCTTTCAATGGATTGGTTGATCAAAACATATACATCTGATCCTCTTATTGGAAAAACCCACATCACAATTGCTTAAACCACACAGAAATATGGTCCAGCCAAGTTGACACACAGCTCCAACTATCACAAGTAGTATTCGCCTTTGTGGTCTTTAATTCTTATGCTCTTCCTTGTGTCTCCCACTGCCTTGATCATTTTGTGCTGACAACCTTCTTTTATTTTGCCTTTCTCTTCAACCAAGTTAATATATATCTGCCCTCTAGTTAGTGACGTAGCCTCCCTTCCCTTCCTACCTCTGGTAACTTCACAGAATGATTCTTTCTGTTTTAAAATCATTTGTTAACTTTTTAGAGTAGTGGTTTTGTATTCTTTTATGATGAGATTTATTTTACTCAGCATAATATCCCCTAGGTTCACCCATGTTATGAATGTTTTACGTATTCATTATTGTTTAATGTTGCATAGACTTCCATTCTGTGTATACACTATAGTTTATCTATTCATTCATTGATAGACACTTAGGTTTCTTCATCTTTTTGCTACTATGAATAATGTTGTAGTGAACATGGTTGTGCATATATCTGTTTGTGCCATGGCTCTTATTTCCCTAACATATATATTTAGTAGTGATATTTCTGGGTCATGTGGTATTTCTACTTCCAGCTTCTTAAAGGAGCACCATACCAATTTCCACAGTGGTTGTAGCATTGCACAGTCCCAATAGCAGCGTATAAGAGTTCCAGTCTCTCCATACCCTTGCCAACATTTCTTGTTTTCCTTCTTGTTGAACTTCGGTATTAGTGCTGGAGTGAGATTATATCATATTGCTGTGCCTTGCATGTTACTGTGAGGCTGCAAGTTATGCCACCAGTATTTCACATACCAGTAAGGTATAGTGCATAGATTTCAATGGACCTTCCATACTAAGACAGACTAAGAAGAAGGGAAGGACCATACAATTCTTTAAAAAAATTGGTCATGGAAATCTTTATGAATAGCAGTGAAACACTGTCTGATATATAACTGAAAAAGCTTATGAATAGCCCTGAAGCACTGCCTGATATAATAACAGGAGCTGAGCCCCTCAGGTTGGGAGGCACTGAAAATACGACCAGGAAAGAGCTGCCTCCTCAAAGTAGACTTGAACTTAGTGACATGAAATGGACTGTTTTTGTCCATTTTTAATTAGACAATCATGTGATCAACTATGCCAGGAAGAACAAATTGAAGAGAAATGGCAAGTCATTCATCGTCACAAAGAATGTTTCAAGATCTATCCTGAAGTACAATGTTGTCAATGATAAGATAATATCCACACACCTACAAGGAAGAACATTTAATACTGTTATTCAAATTTACACACCAACAACTAAGCCAAACAGTAATACATTAAAAATTTTTACCAACTTCTACCATCTGAAATTGACCAAATATGCAATCAAGATATATTGGTAATAACTGTTGATTGGAATGTGAAAGTTGGAATCAAAGAAGAATCATCTGCAGTTGGAAAATATGGCCTGGGTGATAGGAATGACACCAGAGGTTGTATGATAGAATTTTGCAAGACCAACCACTTACTCATTGCAGATATATTTTTTTAAACAATATAAACTATGGCTATACAGTGGAGCTTTCAATATGGAATACACAGGAATCAAAGTGACTACATATTCAAAAGAGGTGATGGAGAAGCTCAACATCTTCAGTCAAAACAAGGCCAGGAAGTGACTGTGAAACAGACTAGTTGTGGAACAGACATCAACTGCTCATATGCCAGTTCATGTTGAAGCTGAAGAAAAATTTTAAAAACTCCATGAGAGGCAAAATATGGCCTTGATTATTTGTCACCTAAATTTAGAGACCATCTGAAGAACAGATATGATGCATTGAACATGAGAGGCAGAAGACCAGATGATTTGTGTGAGGACATCAAGATCATACCTGAATAAAGCAAAGGTGATTTAAAAGACATGAAGGAAGAAAAGACTAAAATTGATGTCAGAAGAAATGCTGAATCTTACTCTTGAACATAGAATATCTAAAGTTAATGGAAGAAATAATGGAATAAAAGAACTGAACAGACGATTTCAAAGAATAACTCAACCAGGCAAAGCAAAATATTATAGTGAAATGAACAAAGACTTGGAGTTAGAAAATCAAAGGGGAAGAGTAAGCTTTTCATCTCTGAAGCAGAAAGAACTGAAGAAAAATTCAAGCTTCAAGTTGAAAATGGGAGCTCTGCTGGAGTAATGCCTAAGGCATTTGACTGCTAACCAGAAGGCTGGCATTTCAAACCCATCAACCACTCTCCATAAGGAAGGCTGGGAAATCTACTTCCAGTGATACCCTCTTGGAAACCCAAGGAGGGGTTGCTATAAGTTGTATCCAAATGGAGAGCAATGTGTTGTGTTGCATCATTGTTGCAAGTTGAAAATATTGAATAATGCAAGAAGCATCAAAAGAAGATGGAAGGAATTCACAGAGTCAGTATACCAAAAAGAATTTGTCAATGTTCAACTCTTTCAAGAGGTAGCATATGATCTAGAATCCATGGTACTGAAGGAAGGAGTCCAAGCTGCACTGAAGAACTGTCAAAAAACAAGACTCTATGAATGAATAGAATACCCTTTGAGCTGGTTCTACAAATGGATGCAGTGCTGGAGACACTTACTTGCTTCTGCCAAGATATTTATGGTCACCTGGCCAACTGACAGGAAGAGATCAATATGTATGTCCTTTCCAAGGAAATGTGATCCAACAGAATGTGGAAACTATCTAACAATATCTTTAATATCGCACACAAATGAAATATTGCTGAAGATAATTCAAAAACAACTACAGCAATATAGGGACAGGGAACTCAGAAATTCAAGCTAGATTCAGAAGAGGATATGTAATAAGGGATATCAATGCTGATGTCATATAAAGCTTGATTGAAAGCAAAGAATACCAGAAAGATGTTTACCTTTGTTTTATTGACTATGCAAAGGCATTTAACTGTGTGGATATTAACAAATTATGAGAAACATTGGGAAGAATGGGAATTCAAAAACACTTAATTGTGCTTATGAAGAACCTGTAAATAGATCAAGAGGCTGTCATTTAAACAAAACAAGGGAATACTTCATATTTTAAAATCAGGAAGAGTATATGTAAGGGTTGTATCCTTTCCCCATACTTATTCAATATGTATGCTTAGCAAATACTATATGGAAAACACAGCATCAAGATTGGAGGAAGACTCAGTAGCAACTTGCTATATGCTGGTTGACATATTTTGTGTCAACATCCTTGCATGCTGAAAGTGATCAAGATTTGATGCACTCACTGATGACGAGCAGAGATTTCAGACTTCAGAATGGATTTCACCTCAATGTAAAGAAAACAAAAATCCTCATGATTGGACATATAAGCAACATCATGCTATGTGTAGAAATGAATGACATTGTCAGGCATTTCATTTTACTTGGCCTCACAATCAATACCCAAAGAAGCAGCAGTCAAGAAATCAGACATCATATTGCACTGGGAAAATCTCCTGCAAAGACCACTTTAATGTGTTCAGAGGAAAAGATGTAACTTTGAAGACCAACGTGTGCCTGACTCAAGCCATGTTATTTTCTATAGCCTCATATGCACGTGAAAAATGGACAATAAGTAAGGAAGACCTAAGAAAAATTAATCCATGTGAATTGTATTGTTGTTAAGGAATACTGAAAGTACCATGGATTGCCAGAAGAATGAATTATTCTGTCCTGGAAGAAGTGCAGCTAGAATCCTCCTTGATAGCTAGAATGGACAGACTTGGTTTCATCTACTCTGATCATGTTGTCAGAAGGGATCATTCCCTGGAGAAAGACATTATGCTTGGTAAAATAGAGGGTCAGCAAAGAAGGGGAAGGCCAACAATGAGATGGATTGAAACTGTGGCTACAAAACTGGGCTCAAGCACAGCAAGGAATAAGAGAATGGAGTAGGACTGGGCAGTGTTTTGCTCTATTGTATATATGGTCGCTATGAGTTGTAGCCTACTTGATGGCACCTAACAACAACAACAACAACAACAACACATGGCTAATGATTATGAGCATTTCTCCATGTGTTTTTTAGCTGTCCGAATGTTTCCTATTGAAAAGTGTCTGTTCATGTCCTCTGCTTATTTTTCAATTGGATTCTTTGTCTCTTTGTTGTTAGTCCCCTGTCTGATATATTGTTGCCAAAATTTTCTTGCAAGTATGTAGCTTCTCTTTTTCCTATGTTGGTGAAGTTTTTTATGTACATGCATTTTTAACTTATTAGGAAGATACAGTTGTCTACTTTGTCTTCTGCTCTTTGTGTTTTTAGTTATGTTTGATAGTGTATTTATGGCATATATTAGGGCCCCTAAATTTCCCTGCATTTTTTCTTTGATGATCTTTATGTTTAGGTTTTTCATTTAGGTCTTTTAATTAGTTTTTGTATGTGGTCTTGAGATATGGATCCTGCTTCATTTAGCTACAAGTAGATATTTTGCCAGCACCACTTTTTATAAGAGATTATCTTTTCTCCGTTTAATGAGTTTTAGTCATTTGTCAAGAATTTACTTCTGGTTTCTTTATTCTATCCCACTGCTTTATGTGTCTTTCATTGTACAAATACCAGGCTATTTTAAATACTCTGGTTTAATAGTAGGTTTTGAGATTAGAGAGTGCAAAGCCTCCTACTATGTTCTTACTTAGTAATGGTTGGCTTATCCAGGGTCTCTTCCATTTATATACAAAGTTGTTTATCCATCTCTTTAAAGAATGATGATGGAATCTTGAATAGGATTGCATTTTATCTGTAAATTGCTTTGGGTAGTATTTTTATTTATACAATGTTAAATCTTCTCATACATGAGCATGGTACATTCTTCCATTTACACATGTATATTTTTATTTTTTCTATTAGTGTTTTGTAGTTTTCTTTGTATAGGTCTTTTGTGCATCTGGTTAGATTTATTCCTGAGTGTTTCATCTTTTGGATGGTTATGTTAAATGGTATTGTTTTACTGATTTCACAGTTGTCTTTGTTAATGTAGACGAGTCCAATTGACTTTTGTATTTTGATCTTGTACCCAGGAACTTTGCTGAATCTTTCATTACTTCCAATAGTTGAGTCTTTATGATTTTCTATGTATGATTTTCACATTTTTTGAAAATAGAAGTTTTACTTCTTCTTTGCCATTTTGAATGTGCAGTATTTCTCTTCCTTGCCATATAGCTTTGGCTAGGACTTCCATTAGCATCGTGAATAAGAGTAATGATAAAGTGCATCCTTATCTGGCTTCCATTCTCCAGGAGATTTTTTTCTTTTTTTTTTTTTTGGTTTCTCTCCATTGAGAATCATGTTTACCTTTTTCTTGTGCATATGCCCTAATTATATTGAAGAATTTTCCTTATATTTTACTAGGCATTTTTATCAATAATGGGTGTTTGATTTGTCAGATGACTTTTCTGCATCAACTGATAAAATTATGTAGGTCTTCTCCTTTGTTGTATTTATGTGGTGAATTACAGTGATATTTTTCTCCAGTTGAACCATCCTTGCATACCCAGTATTAATCTTACTTGGTCATGATGTATTATTTTTTTTCTATGTTGTTATTTTATAGGCTAGTATTTTGTTTAGAATCTTTGCATTGAGGGTCAAGAAGCATATTTGTTTGTAATGCCCTTTTTTTTTTTAGCAATATCTTTACCTGACTTTGATATCAGGGTTTTACTTGCTTCATAGAATGAGTTTAGTAGTACTTTATCCTTTTCTATGCTCTGGAATAGTTTGAGTAGAATTAGTGTCAGCCCTTCTCTGAATGTTTTGTAAATTAAGTCAGTAAATTTGTATGGGGCAGGACTTTTTTTTTTTTTTTTTTTTTTTTTAGTTGGGGAGGGGGTGTTAATGACCTCTTCAATTTCTTCTTTTGTGATGAGTCTAATAAATTTTCTACCTTAGACTGTGTTAGTTTGAATAGGTAGGGTGCTTCTAGATATTTGTCTGTTTCTTCTAGGTTTTCAAATTGGTTGGAGTATAGTATCTCATAGCATTCGCCTATTACCTTTTTATTTCAGTAGGTTCTGTTGTGACATTGTCTATTTAATTTCTTATTTGTGTTATTTGTGTCCTCTCCTTTTTTGTTAAAATTAGCAGTGGCTTGTCAATTTTATTTATCCTTTCAAAGAAGTCACTTCTAGTTTTGGTGATTCTTTCTGTTGTTTTTCTGTTTTCTGTTTCATTTATATCTGTATGGATCTTTAACAATTTCCTTTCTTCTGATGACTTTAGGCTTTTTTTTTGCCCTCTTTTTTTCCTTATTTTTGAAGAAATTGGAATAAGATTCAGATTTTCATTTTTTTTTTCTTTTTGATGTGTGCCTTTATTGCTATAAATTGTCTTCTGAGCACTGCTTAGGCTTTGTCACAAATATTTTGGTTGATTGTATTTTCATTCTCATTTGATTCAGGGACATATTTTATTTATTCTATTATACAGTACTTTTTAAGCAGAGTGTTATTAAGTCTTCATTTTTCTTTATCCTTAGTTGTTGTTGTTGTTAGGTTCTATCAAGTTGGCTCTGACTCATAGCAACCCTGTGTACAACAGAACAAAACTTTCTGGTTATGTGCCATCCTCAGAATCCTTAGTATACTTGAGCCCATAGTTGCAGCCACTGTGTCAGTCCTTCTAATTGAGGGTTTTTCCTTTTTCACTTACCCTTCAATTACCTAGCACAATATCCTTCTCCAGAGAGTGGTCTATTCTCACAATATGACCAAAGTAGGTGAGATGAAGTCTGGCCATTCTTGCTTCCAAGGAGCATTCCAGCTGCACATCTTCCAGGATGGATTTGTCCATTCTTTGGCAGTCCATGGTACTTTAAGTATTCTTTACCAACACCACAACTCAAAAGCATCGACTCTTCTTCAGTTTTCTTTGTTCATTGTCCATCTATTACATGCATACAAGACTATTGAAAATACCATGGCTTGGATTAGGTGCATCTTTTTCTACAAAGATATATCTTTGCTCTTTTGCACTGTAACAAGATTTCTTGTAGCAGATTTTCCCAGTGAAGTATAGTGGCTGATTTCTCAACTGCTGTTTCCAAGGGTGTTGATTGTAGATCCAAGTAATATGAAATGACAACTTCAATCTTTTCTCCATTTATCATGATTCAGTTTATTGGTTCAGTTGTGTGGATTTTCGTTTTCATTATGTTGAGTTGTAATCTATATTTCAGACTGCAGCCTTTAACCTTCACCAGTAGGTGCTTCAAGTCATCTTCACTTTCAGTAACTAAGGTTGTGCATCTGCTTATCGCAGGTTGTTAATGAGTGTTGCTCTAATCTTGATGCTGTGCTACCTTCTTGGATTATTTGTTCAGCATAAAGATGGAATAAATATGGAGAAATGTACAACCATGCCATACACCCTTTGTAATTTTAAACCATGCAGTATCCCCTTGTGCTGTTTGCATGGCACCCTCTTTTTCTATGTACAGGTTCCTCATGAGCACAATTAAGTGTCTTGGAATTCTCATTGTTCTCAATCTTATGTAATGTATTATGATCCACACAATCAAATGCTTTTGCATAGTCAATAAAACACAAGTAAACACCTTTCTGGTATTCTTTGCTTTCAGCTAAGATCCATCTGACATCAGCAATGATATCTCTTGTTCCATGTCCTCTTCTGAATCCAGCTTGCATTTCAGGAATTCCCCTGTCAATAAAGTACTGCTTCAGTAACATTTTAGTGGCATGTGATATTATTGATATTTTTGATGATTTCCACATTCTGTGGGATCACCTTTCCTTGGAATGCATACAAATATGAATCTCTTCCAGTCAGTTGGCCAAGTAGCTGTCTTCCAAATTTCTTGGCATAGATGAATAAGTGTGTTTAGCATGGCATCCATTTGTTCAAACATCTCAGTGGGTATTCCATTAATTCCTGGAGCCTTATTTTTGCCATTTCCTTCAGTGTAGCTTTGACTTCTTCCTTTAATACCACTGATTCTTGATATTCCACTTCTTGAAATAGACTAGTTCTTTTTTTGTACAGTCACTCTGTGTATTCCTTCCATCTTCTTTTGATGTTCCCTACATCAGTCAATATTTTGCCCACAGAAACTTATGCTTATGTTGCTGAAAAAGAACATTTGCAATGAATAAGTCACTGATCTTGCAAAATTCTGTCATATAATGTCTGGCCTTATTTCTATCACCAAGGCCATATTTCTAACCAGTAGTTCTTCTTTGTTTCCAACTTTTGCATTCCAACCACCAGTAATAATCAGTCCATCCTGATTGCATATTTGATCAATTTCAGACTGCAGAATTTGGTAAAAATCTTCATTTTCTTCATCTTTGCCTTTAGTGGTTGGTGTGTATATTTGCATAATAATAGCATTAACTCTTTTTTGTTGTAGGTATATGGATATTATTCTATCACTGGCAACATTATTCTTCAGATTAGATCTTGAGATATTCTTTGTGATGATGAATGCTACGTCATTCCTCTTCAATTTGTCATTCCTCTTCAATTTGTCATTCCTAGCATGGTAGATCCAAAACAGTCCATTTCAGCTCACTAATGCCTAGGATATCGATCTTTAAGCATTCCAATTCATTTTTGACAACTCCAATATTCCTGCATTCATACTTCGTATAGTCCACATTCTGATTATTAATGGATGTTGCAGCTGTTTCTTCCCATTTTGAGTGGTGCCTCATCAAATCATTAGAGGTTGCAGAAGCTTTATTCCATCCAAGTCATTGAGGTCAACTCTACTCTGAGGATGCAGTTCTTCCCCAGTTATATTTTCAGTGCCTTCAGACCTGAGGGCCTCATCTTCTGGCACTATATCAGACAATGTTTCCCAGCTATTCATAAAGTTTTCTAGTAATATATCAGTGCTTCACTGCTATTTATAAGAATTTTACTGGCCAATTCTTTGAGAAGTGGTGGCCCCTGCCTTCTAAGTCTGTCTTAGCCTTTAAGCTTTGCTGAACCTGTCCACTATGGGTGGCCCTGCTGATATTTGAATTACTGGTAGCATAGCCTCCGGGCTCACAGCAACAGGCAAGCCGCCACAGTAAGACAGACTGATGGATGAGTAGTGGTTTCCTTGGTCAGGATTTTGCAATTGCAATTGTAAAACCATTAACTTATTTGTCTTAAATAATTATTTATTGTCCAAAGTCTGAGGAATTTTGTGAGCTAAACTAACCACCTCAGCAATGAGAAATACTTTTCAACCTAGTTGATATCTTTTCAATAGGGCTGAAAGTTCAGTTTTTAGGTCAGATCTGAATACTGGATTAAAAACTCTTCTAGCTTCAGGGGGTGATGGATCAATCCTAGAAGGTTCAGCAATAGTTTTTTAATAACCTACTGTTTTAATCAGACACACACTTGCCTTTATTTTGTATGCAAATGTTAATTTTTGTCCAATCTGTTATTGAGGGAAAAGCTTTTGGAATGGACTCTAGACATCTTTTACTGACAGTTGAAAACCTTTTAACAATTCAGGTGCTGTTTTATGCAGGTCTAGCTCTAAATTATCTTTGGGATTTCTCCATCTAGCCTGTTCTAACCACAATTGGGAGTCTCTAAGCACAATTATCTTGTGGATTAGTTGATACAAATTTTTAAAAAAATCCAAGTTGATAAGCTTCAACAAAGATTTTAATTTCCTCAGCAAACTTATCGGGAGCTTTCCTCACAGTTTTGGAAAAACTTTAACAAATTTATGTAATAAAGGATGGGTCCAAGGGGAGAAAATATAGTAGCAAAAGTAAAATTAATCCCAGTATCCACATTGGGATGGATTTTAAAATGTATTTCAGGAATAAGTTTATGTTCTTAGTAGGCTTGTTAGGGATAAAAGGAAGTTCAGACAAAATATTAGTGGAGAAATTGTTAGTAGTATCAGAAAAGCAAGGAGCCAGAGAAGGATACAAAAGAGAAGCAGCCACCAAAGAACCAGATGATAGTTGTAATAAAAATCTGGAATTGCCATTCCTTATTTTGTTTAGTTAATTTTAAAACATTATCATTTAGAGAAGCAATTTTACTGTCATTGTGTCTTCCAGAAAAAATTAAAAAACATCCCATTGCTTTGTTTAACTTGGGATCCTTTCTTTTCTAATTTCCTGCATAGAAAAGTAAATTTAGATAATTAGAAAGACCAAAAAGTGGCCATTTTCCAGATTGTTCTTAGTGAAAAAAATTACAAGCAGATAGGTAGAAGAGACATAGTGTTTGTCCATATCTTAGGTCAGAGTCACAGAAAGGAATTCCATATTGCCCCTCCATATAGCATTTTCCATCTTCAAAGAAGGTTCAAATTTATTCAAAGATTAGGAGTCTAAGATTCAACAAATATCCTGATGGGAATTGTCAGAATTTTGATAGTGTGTTTTGTGTATAGTGATGTGTGCCTTGTTTCTGGAGTGTTGTCTTGGAGCCACTAGGCACCCTGTTGCTTCTGGCCTATACTCTGAATGAGTTTATATTATCAAAGGAGTCTTTATCAAACTCTCACAGCTGGCAACCATCCTACCAGCATTTACTGGTTATCCTGTGTTCTTTATTTTCTTATTGTTTATAGAGCCTGAAGTTCCAAAAAATTCAAAAACTCCTACCATAGTTAATTGCCAAAAATCTCACATTACTGCCACAAGCAGAGGCAAATTTTAGCAATAATTCTTGCAAGACCAGAATGAAAACAGATGAGACAAAATAAGACAGACAAGGACAAAACGAAACTAGAGTCTTTTCAATAATTCTCAAAGAGCTTAAGATAAGAACGCAGACCTCAAGATTCAAGAAAGGCTTACACGAGCCACTCCTGAGAATCTGTGGAATCAGATGAGCTTCAATGGTCTTGTGTTGGCCCCAGAACTCCAGATCTTCGTCTTCTTGGGGTTTATGAATGTAAGGCTCCTTTGAAATTCCCACTTCTGACACCAAGAAATGTCAAACAGCAAACTGGAGCTTCTGTTAAAATTAAAGGAATAAAGCCATCTGGCATCAGGCAGCACTTCATGAGGATTCACCAAAGTACTGGAACAAAAGGAATATTTGACAGAGCTTAAAAATAGAAAAAGAGCTCTGGTAGTGTAGTAGATAAGGCACTTGACTGCTAACCAGAAGGTCAGTGGTTCAAACCCACCAGCTGCTCTGTGGAAGGAAGATGGATGAATATAGAAAACCCAGGAACTTAGAAGAAAAAAAAAAAAATTCTGATTGTTGACACTTATCAAAATCATGCTTTAATAGACAGAAGACAATGGTGATATCCCATAAACATTTTGCTAGTTATAAAGTTTGAGGCATTTAACAGCTTAATCTATGGGTATTTTGAAGGCCACCATGATTGGATATTATTCATGGGAGCATGCTATGAGAGGAAGGGGGAGGAGGGCTTCTTGAGTTGTGCTGAAGACCTGACTCTTAAAAGTAACTTAGAATAAATCCTGCCTGCATTTTTGCAGAAACCTCTTTTTAAGCCATGCATCTAGTTTTTTTGAGTGCCTTCACATGTTGAAACAGGAAAAAAAAAAGTTCATGTTTGTTATTTTATAAAAAATACAATGTTTCTCTGAGTATGAGAAATTCTTCCTTAAAGACAAATAACAACATGAAAAGTGTCAATCAGAGTGCATACGGCAACAATATTGAATGCTAATAATTGTCAGCCCACAAAAAGGAAGGAAATTAGTTATTATAAATTCTATTAGGTAAGGGTAACTTTTTTTGTGAATATCTTTCTTCTCTGTGTTTTCTATTTTCACCAAACATAAAATTCAATCAATAAATTAGATTAGTATAGAATATTAAGTCACTTTTATGTTTGTTTATTTTGTATTCATTTTATTCTATAATGGACAAGTCCTGGAAAATATACTTGTTACTGCCTGCAAATAAAAATGTCAGAGAGTTTAAAAATAGAATGTATTTATGTTTAACATCTTGCAACCTGAAATAATTTTCTACTGTATGAATACTATTTAAACAAATATATTCATTTCCTACTTTTAAATTTTTCAAAACAAATCAATGTTTCTTTTTTAATAAGATATATTTATAGAATAAATGTAACACTGAAGTGGAAAAAAGATACAGGATAAATATATAGGTAAAGCTTTAGGAAAATATAAAGGTATAAAAATAAAATAAAACTCAAAAGCACGTTCATTATAGCAGTAATCAAACAAAAACAGTTTTATGTTGTATACTTACAAATCACATATGTTGTTGCCAGTTTCTTACTGACAACTTTTACCGATTCTACCCATCAGACTACTTTTTAATTTGAAAACTGAAGTTCTTACAATTTATAACTAAATGATTACTACCAGTGTTTATTTTGGTTTGGATTATGTAAATATTTACCACCATTACCAGAAAAATAGGGAACCACTAAATAGATGGCAATACATTACTTTTTCCATATAAGTTTCTAAATTATTCTCAGTTCTTACCTGGATGAATGAGGAACTTCATTACATAAGTTATAATTATGGAATATGATGATATGCTCACAAGTAACAATCTTCAGAAAAAAATAGAAGAATTTGATCTACATGAAATACACATCAATTAGAAATTTTTCAACATGACATCTTTATTCTCTGGAAAAACTGTGTTATCACTTGGTGTATAAATAATGTCAGGTACATTTTATAGCCTGTCATCATATATCTTTATCAGTATCATGTCCCAGTGAATACGAGGATATTTATTTGATGATCTAAGAATGGGAGCTGGAGGCCATCTTATAATGGGAATTGCCTACCTATTGCTTTTAGAGAATACTTTTCATTTAATACTTCATCTCAAAATGGATACACTTTTAAATGATGTAATGGTAAAATACAAAAATGTTCAATACTATTAATGTTAGATTAGCTTGATTTACAATCTTTAAAAAATAATGATTTATTTGCATTTGTTTATGTAGTCAGTTCTTCTCTCTCAAAAACAGCTTCTCTCTCAGCTGATGTGTCATCATTAGTTTGTAGAAAAAAAAAATCCCAGAAAAATATGCATATCTGAATAAAACATTGGAATTATAACTAACAGCCTATTTTACATGATATAATCTTCAATAAAACTCTAGTGATTGCTATTCAGTGTTCATATCCATTCCATTGCACCAAAGTATTCCACATTTTCTTTGAGGAAACACATTGCCATGGTTAACATTGTAAAATGCATGGAATTGAGTTCATACTGATTAATGCAAGCTAAATTCAGGAAACCATTCTCCTGGTTAAAAAGATGAGATTAGAATACATGAAAAATTTGGTGAATGGGACACAGTAACATATTTCCTAGGAGTACCAGGGAGAAGGAGTGACGAAAATTCCTTATTTTTCCACAGTAGCTAAAGGGAAAACAGTTAGCTTTTCTTCTTAGATGTGAACATGGTCATAAAAACATTAGAGAGTCATCTTGCAATCATGAAAGTTGTTTGGACCATGAAAGGTGCAAAAAGGGTGTGGTGGCTGTGGCTTCTGACCTCCGCTAACTTCACAAGAGAGGAGAACAATCATGATCAACATAAATATCTTGCGGCTGATTCATATGAGGTGAAGGCTAGACGTGCTGCCATCATCTAAGCTTTTTACCGATTCTGACACTAACCATTGCTTCCAAGGCACGCTTTACTTGTCTGCTAGGTTTAATAATTCACTGCAGTGTCCACTCTGAACTCGCTTGCAATACTCATGATTATAGGGTTTATGGAGGAAATCATAGATTACAATTCATGATCAGAAACAACTCAGGATACACTTTTTCAATCAGGACAGCCTCTTCTCAGCCATGCCATGAGCACACTTTTCTCTGGCCTTGGCCTTTCGGTCCTGTAGCCCCTTGCCTCTGCCCTGCTCAGGAAAGTGTTACAAAGCTTTTTTAGTTTTGCTGAGAGGTGCCCAGAGAACAGCCTACTCCTCAAGCAAGTCTCCTGCTGAAAGGCGCACAGCTTTTGTGGGTCAGATGGCCCACCATTCTGTCTCATGCAGGTCTCTTTCTGCTTCCTCTACTGCTGCAGTCCCTCTGCCACTGCTTCTTACCGTAATCTCTCATCTTCTTTGCAAAGTGTTACAGTGCTCTCTTTGTCTCAGAGTCAAGGAGTTTCAGCTCAAGGATCTCAGGTCCAAAAGATGTACTCTACTCCCGGCTCTTCTTCCTTAATGTTAGTGACGTCTCCCTTTCAGCCTCTGGGGTGGCTCATTTTAAGCCTAGTAGATGGCAAAACTGACCAATCACCCTGTTAGCCTTCTGTACACCTCATTCCCATGGTCTCTCATCCACCAATGTGTCATTCACTTTGTTTATATTATTAACAAGCTATCCAATCCTCTTGTTGGGCCACAAGGACCTGACATTTGTGTAGTCCCATGTAGTCCTCGGGAGCTCTGGTAGCATAGTGCCTAAGGCACTTGATTGCTAACCAGAAGGCTGGTGGTTCAAACCCACCAACCACTCCTCAGAAGGAAGGTGGGGCAATCTACTTCTGTGGAGATACCGCCTCGGAAACTCAAGGTGTCACTATGAGTCGGGTCCAACTTGACTGCACATAACAACAACATGTAGTCCTCTGGGGAGAATCACAAAGATCATGGCTAGAAGAGCCATACCAAGCAATTAACTGCACTAAAAAAGGTAAGGGCATCCCTCTTCCTTCCCATTTGATTATATGACTGAGCTGCTGAATAATATCTTCTTAAAGCCAAACTTGATTCTGGAATTTCAGTTACAAAAGCCAATACAAGTCCATTATTAGTCTAGTGCTAGGTGGTTCATCATGTAAGACAGTCTAGATAATGCTGCAGCAACAAAGAACCATAAAATATGTCTGGGTTAAAACATTAAATTTTATTTCTTCCTCATTTGTCCTTTGTGGTTATGGGTTCTGATGTGCATCTCCCTTCCCTAGGATGAAAGCAGACAGAGAAACTGTCATCTAAAAATATAGACTCTAAGACAGAAAGGAAGTCACGGTTGTTTAGTGGTAGAATTCTTACCTTCTGTGCTGGAAACTCCGGTTTGATCCCCAGCCAATATACTACATATGAAGCCCCCACCCATCTATAAGTGGAGGCTTGTATGTTGCTGTGACACTGAATAGATTTCAGGAGAGCTTCCAGACTGAGATGGACTAGGAAGAAAGGCCTGGCAATATATTTCTGAAAACCGGCCTATGGAAACTGTATGGATCACAAAGGTCTGACCCACAACAGATTGTATGGATGGCTCAGGAGCAGCCAGTATTTTGTTCCATTGTGCATGAGACTGCCAGATTGCCATGAGGTGGGAGATAACACAATGACAGCTAACAACAACAACAACAACAACAGCATCATAGCAGAAATAAAGTACATGGCAAACATGGCATGCACTCTCTTAAAGTTACTTTCTGAAAGTAACAGTACAGGCCTGCCAAAACTTCAATGACCAAACCAAATTGAACATCCCTACTTTCTAGGATTATTAAGTGCATCCATTGCCATTTTATTCTGGAAAGAAAGTCTGAGTATTCATGAAAAGCTTTGAGGACTCTACAAACCAAAGAACCAAACCAAACTCACTGCCGTCTACTCAAATCTTATTTGTGGCAACCCTTTCTTGGGTTTCCAAGGCAGTATCTCTGTGGAAGTAGCTTGCCCAGACTTCCTTCTGAGGACTAACTGGTGGGTTTGAACTGCCAGCCTTCTGGTTAGCAGTCAAAAGCCTTAGGCATTACACCAGAGCAATCTACCATTATTGTCACTAGATAGATAATATCCTTGTCTTCCCAGATACAGAATGTGCTTACTTTGGCCCCAAAAGAAATGAAAAAAAATCTTCAACCATTAGTTAGTCTAGCTCAGTGGGCTGTCTTTTGATGGCCTTTTCAGCAATTCTACATATGGCTTCTTTTGACATGGAAATATATGAACCAAACAAACAAAATGAATTCTGTATCCAAGACCCACCAGATGCCAAGCAGAATTGGTCAGGATAACCATAGAAAACTTTTCCCTTCAGAAAGGGGAAGAGCAAGAGCCACAAAGTAAACTTGAGTTTGTAGCAATTCTGAAATTCCACTGGGAAGACATTTTGAGGGTTCTCTAAACTGAGGATGGAGAATGGTTCATAACCGCTGTTATTGTTGTTGTCGTATGCTATGGAGTCTATTCTAGCACATAACTATGCTGTAAAACAGAGGAGAACTGACCCCACAGGCTTCCCTAAACTGTAATCTTTATGAGAACTGATTGTCAGGTCTTTTCTCCCAAGAAGCTCCTAGTAGGTTTGAACCACTGATCTTTTGGCTAGTCGTTGAGCACTTAACCTTTGAACCACCAGGGCTCCTTGTTCCTTGATAGGTCCTCATGTTTTATTTCTAGGATTAGTGCTGTTTTTTGTGAACTGAAGCTAGCACTCCTGTCCACTGTATTTTATGAACTGAAACTCCAGTATATGGATGATTATTCCTATTCCATTATCCTTCTTTGCTGCTTGTGAGACAAAACTTGGGAAATATGTCTGGAGAAGTTTTTCTATCTGCCTTCTGCCAAAACATTAAGGTACAAAGGTTATTTTAAATCTTAAAAGTCACAAGATTTTTACCCTGGAATCTTGGTTTCTTTGGAGCACAACTCACTTAAAAATTCACTGGTTTTTTAACCATTTGAATTCAATCAGTTCCATGGCTTAACAGACACAAAAACATGTGAGTTTTTTATTTCCTTTTTTTTTTGTGTGTGTGCATATTTTCCATATTTGCTATTTTTCATTTCTTTTTCTACCATATCCTCTCATTTTCCCTGTCTCATTTGAATCAGAAGATTTTCTTAGGTTTTTTTGTTTGACATACTCCTTAAAACAAATTAAGCTAGTCACTGATTTTAACAGGGGGCATGGAATCCACACACTAGATTTTATTCTTGCTATAATACTGAATTTTAATTGTATTGAAGTCTTTTATTTTAGTAACAGGATTGGAGAAGCAGTTGCTCTTTCAACAGTGCCTGGCTCATGGAATCTCTATTCCTTTTTATTCTTAGGCTTAAAACTTACCAATTCTCTTGTAAGCTTGAAATGACACATCAGTTAAGAAATTTAGGTAATGTGAAAACAATGTGCAATCTAAAATTCTCTTAGGATTGTGACACTAAAGTTGTATTCCCTCATAACATTTGTCTGCTGGGAATTGGCTGTGGAGTCTTCTCTATGTCTCCTCACTTACGGACTAGGGATAATAGAACTGCCACCATCTGCAGCCATGTGTCACTGTGATAGGAGATAAAACCGTGTCATACTTGGCCAGAAATGGTCAACAGCAGTAAAATACACATTTTGTTTTCCAACTAATTCACTGACACTGTGAGCTTCTTGGAAGACTGTAAATTCTTCCTCAATTATCACAGCAACTTTTTCCCAGCTCTTTCCTCACTGTTCAAGACAGATTGTCATCATGTCCAGCCTTTGGTAAAATGTCCTTAACACCTGCCAAGATCCACTCAGTCAATGCCACAACTTTAGGCTTTTTGTTTTGTTAAACATTGGCCTTTCCCTTCATTTCAGGCTCCAATGACTGTTTTAGTCAGGATAGAATTGGTAAAACTGTAATAAGAAACAATCTCCAGATTTCAGATATAAATAAAATTAATTCTTTGCTCAAATTAAATATTTGCCACAGGTTGACTGGGCTCTGCGCTCTGCATTGTCCTCACACCTGCATCCAAGCTGAAGAAAAATGGTCATGGAGGCAATGGGCAAGAGTGTGGTGATGTGTCACTGGCTCTTATTGTTTCTACCAAGAACCAATACACATTATCTCCAATTACACATTATGCCCAAGCCTAGTTTAAAAGAGTATAGAAAAATGAATGCCATTTACCATGTGCCTAGAAGGAAAGAGAATCCAGAATATTTGTGAACAGCCAAAATTTTAGCCACAGTTGGCTTTTCACATACAAACAATTGAAAACATCATAATCTATACCATCTGACCAAGTAGTCTCAAATGGTTATAGGAAATTTTTGTTCTTAGTATCTGAGGTTTCACAGTTTTCCAAATTACTCAGAAAAAAGAGATGTATGTGTAGTTAACTTTGACACGTTCAATCCGTTGTACCCTAAATTTATTCAAACTAATTAGCTGACAGGCAGAAAAACAAATTTGGGATCATGGTTGTTATTGTTAGATGTTTTTGAGTCAGTTCTGACACAGAGTGACCCTACGTACAACAGAAGGAAACAGTACCTGGTCCTGCAACATCCTCACAATCATTGCTATGTTTGAGCCCATTGTTGCAGTCACTGTGTCAGTCCATCTTGTTGAGAGTCTCACTTGTTTCTGCTGGCCCTGTACTTTATCAAACACGATGTCCTTCTTCAGGGATTGGTCCCTCCAAATGTCCAAAGTAAGTGGGACAAAATCTTACCATCCTCACTTCTAAGTAGCATTCTGACTGTATTCTTCCAATACATATTTGCTCTTTCTTTTTGGTGTACATGGCTTTTAATATTTTTCACCAACACCATAATTCACAGACATGAGTTCTTCTTTGATCTCCCTACTCACTGTCCAATTTTCACATACATATATGGTTAAAAATGCCATGGCTTGAATAAGTTACACTTTAGTCCTCTTTATTTGTTAACACATTAAAGAGATCATTTACATCAAATTTGTCTAATGCAATATAGTTGATTTCTTGGCTGCTGCTTCCATGGGATTGATTATGTATCCAAGTAAAGCAGAGCCTTTGAAAAAGCTCATTTTTTTCTTCATTTTTTTTAATGATGTTGCATGTTGGTCCAGTTGTATTTTTGTTTTCTTTATGTTGAGGTATAACCCATAGTGAAGACTATAGTCTTTGATCTTTGTCTCTTTATCACTAAGTACATCAAGTCCTCTTTCAGCAAGCAAAGTTGTATCATCTGCATATTGCAGGTTGCTAATGAGACTTCCTTCAACCTAATGCCACATTCATCTTCATGTAGCCAGCTTCTCAGATTATTTTATCAGTTAAGGTAAACAGACTTGATGCATTGAACATTAATGAAATGATGGAATACCAGATGAGTTGTGGGATGACATAAAGCAAAAGAAAGCAAAAAACAAACGTTAAATGGACAGGAAAGAAAGTAAAGAACAAAGTGGGTATCAAGAGACACTGAAACTTCTTGTTGAATGGAGAGTAGCTAAAGTGAATGGAAGAAATGATGAAGTAAAAGAAATCAACAGAAGATTTCAAAGAGAAGCTTGAGAAGACAAAGTGAAATAGTATAATGAAATGTACAAAGTCCTAGAATTAGAAAACCAAGTAGGAAGAACACATTCCGTATTTCTCAAGCTAAAATAACTGAAGAAAATTCAAGACTCAACTTGCAATTATGAAAGATTGTATAGCCAAAATTTTGAGTGACAGGAATCTTCAAAAGAAGATGGAAGGAATACATAGAGTCACTGTACCAAAAAGAATTGTTCAACATTCAACTACTTCATTCCTCTTCATGTAGCCAAGTTCTCAGATTATTTGATCAGTTCAAGGAAATAAACTTGGTGCACTGAACATTAATGCAATAACTGAAGACCAGATGAATTGTGGGATGACATCAAGCAAAAGAAACTAAAAGACCATTAAATGGATAGAAAAGGAAATAAAAAGTGCATATAAAAATACACTGATAGGAGATAGCATGTGATCAAGAACCAAGGATATTGACAAGTCCAAGGTTCACTGAAGTTGAGGGTTTCCAGGAAGTGATGGAACAAGATGTTTGAAAAAGTGGTATATCACTGGAAGCATTCACTCAAAATGCTTCACTCAAAATTCTGTGCCAAGAAATCAGAAGCCAGCTACCTGGGTAAGCAACTGGAAGAGAACCAAATTTTTGCACATTCCTAAGAATATTGACCCAAAAGAATCAAGAAATTATTCGAAATTATCATTAATATCACACACAAGCAAAGTTTTGCTGAAGATATTTCAAAAAAGATTGCAGCACTACAATGATAGTGAACTGCTAGAAATTGAAACCAGATTCAAATGTTAGATGTATCTTGTCTCAAAGCAGAGAATGAATTGGAAGATGTTTACCTGTGTTTTATTGACTTTGCAAAAACAGTCAACTGTGTTGATCACAACAGATTATGGATAACATTGCAAAGAATGGGGATTCCAAAAAACTTAATTGTGCTCATGTGGAACCTGTGCATAGAAGGAGAGGCAGTGGTTCATACTGATCAAATAATCTAAGAAGTTCAGCTCCAACTTCAGTTTGCATGTGAGCAATTTATGGTCTGTTTTGCAGTCGGCACCTGGCCTTATTCCGACAGATAATACTGAGTTTGTCTATTGTCTCTTCCGTAGATGTCCTTGAATTGTTTCTTATGCATTCTATCTGCCAAGGTCAACATGTATAGTCACTGTTTATGCTGTTGAATGGTATTTCCAATGAATAGGCCATTTTTCTTACAAAAGTCAATCATGTGATCTCAGGTGCCATTTCTATCATCAAAGCCGTATTTGCTACCTACTCATTTTTCATCTTTGTTTCCAACTTTCATATTCCTATCACCAGTACTTATCAGTGCATCTTGATTGCATGTTTGATCAATTTCAGAGTTTAAAAGTTTGAAAAATATTAATTTTCTTCATTTTTGGATTAGTTGTTGTTGTGTAAATTCAACAATAGTCATATTAACTGTTTTCCCTGTAGGCATATGAATATCATTCTATCACTGACAGCATTGTACTTCAGGATAGATCTAAAATGTTCTTTTTGGCAATGCATGCAATGATGTTCCTTTTCAGTTTGTCATTCCTGGCATCGTGTTTTTGTTATTTGCCATCATTTCGGACCTGACTCATAGCGACCCCTCCTTGGGTTTCCAAGGTGGTATCACTGTGGAAGTAGATTGCCCAACCTTCCATCTGAGAGCGGCTGGTGGGTTTGAATCACCTGCCTTCTGGTTAGCATTCAGGTGCCTTAGGCACTATGCTACCAGAACTCCCATGTAATTATCCCATTCAAAATGACCAATACCAAATCATTACAGCTCCCTAATGCCTAGAATATTGATCTCCAAGTATTCCATTTCATTTTTTGACAACTTCTAGTTTTCTTAAAAATCATACTTTGCACATTCCACATTCTTAATATTAATGGATGTTTGGAACTGTTTCTACTCATCTTGAAGAGAAGAAACATCAGCAAATGAAGGTCCTAAAAGCTTTACTCCATCCACATCTTTAAGATTGACTCTATTTTGAGGAGACAGCTCATCTCCTCTTGTGTTTTGAGTGGTTTGCAACTTGAGGGGCTGATCTTACACTGTACTCAATGCAGTCGAGTAAGATCCAACTCACAGTGACCCTTCCTTGGGTTTCTGAGGCGGTATCACTACAGAAATATATTGCCCAACCTTCCTTCCAAGGAGTACCTGGTTGGATTGAACCACCAGCCTTCTGGTTAGCAGTCACATGCCTTAGGCACTCTGCCACCAGAACTCCATCTTACACTATATATAATAATATTCCACTTCAATTCATAAGGTTTTCACTGACTAATTTTTTTCAAAAGTAGATCATCAGGTCCTTTTTCAGTCTTTCTTAATCTGGACACTCCACTGAAACTTACCCACTGTGGATGACCCTATTGGGATTTGAAATACTAGTGACATAGCTTTCAGCCGTCACAGTAACACAAAGCCACTACAGTAGGACGAAGTGACAGATGAATGGTGCTGGTGATCATTAGGAAGTCATTTAATGTCTTAAAACTTCAACTCCTTCATTTGTCATTTAATTGCTTCATTTAGACTAGATGAACTGGATATCATATTCTCCTTCTAATTCATCACATACAATATTGCTTTCTTATGAGTAAAGTTGTTTTGGCAATCATGTGCTTGTTTTTATAACTTGAAAACTTTTAACATTATTTGTAAATGGAATGTAAGAACAGGGGAAAGAAAATAAGCTTTTTAAGTATCAAGTCTCAGTCTTGTTTCCCATAACATCTATATATTTTAATTCATTATGATAATCTGTTCATTGGCTGTGCTCTAATAGATATCCCCATTTTCCAGGATGATATTCAACTTTTAGACTAATATAGCAAAATAAATTTGTTTTTTGCTACTGCCTGCCTCTTGTGATAGGTCAAAGTTTCTGCTCTGATTCAGGGTCTGATTATACCAGTATTTAATATATTATACCATTACCAAATTTTGTTCCATAGTTCAATTAATTTTCAACATCATCTGAAATAAGATGGCTGTGAAGTGCCAAGCAGGTGTTTTATTCAATGGTTCCTGATTTAGATTCTCAAAGGCTTTCTGCCAAACGCTTCTACCTGTTCCAGTTGGCCTGATATATTTGCATGCCCAGATCAGTGCCATCATATCAACTATCAGAAAAAAGCTTAACATTTCTTGAGGGCAGCGAGCATCATATTTCCTCGCATCATTACACAAAATCTAGTGCCATGTGCTATGTAAAGTAGACATATGATATATCATAATATATATTGACTGATTAATAAATGGAATACAAACTATATGTGTGGCTGGACATTGTCCATGAATTTGATTTGATCTGCCTCTTAAAGTATCTCATTGAATGTCACAGTGACTGTAACACCATGCATCTTTTCAGTACACTTATGCTAAAAATAATAAAATGCTTCAGCTCTGTTATATTGTGTTGTTTTACAAAGGCATTTTGAGGTGTTTTTGTTTTTGTTTTTTTCCTTGCTACTCAAATCTCAATAAGATCAAGAACAACTATCTCACATTGCTCTTCTGTATGATAGATTATATAGATGTGCCAGAACACAAAGATATGTTTCTTCCATCAGATTGAACATATTTATTATGATTGCTTATCTCTCATTATAAATGTTTATTGCTTGCTCTAAAGCTGTAATAGTCTGTATTTATTCAATGTCATACTATATGATTGATTCAATCAAATATCCAATTCAGTCTTAAACAAATCATTCAAGACTTTGATTGAATTTCATAAAAACAAAATAAACAGTGATTCATTAAATGTTTTATTGTTTGCTTTGTCATATAGACACAGCCTATGGCAAGGAGAGGCCAATAAATAATACTATGCATTCAGAAACTTTTTTCTAGCTACACTATAATCAGTTTTATAAATATATATGTAATGACTTTTCTATGTTGTGTGTATTTTATGCTTCTATGTGGAACATTTTGACAAAAAGTATTATTCTTTTCAATTATATATTGTTAGAAGCCTGAAAAAGATTATCAGTTCTGAGTGAACTAATATCTTCTATAATAACTTTAAAATGTTCATAAAGAGTTTGTTAAAAACTTCTAATATAGTATGCTCAGTCCTTTGTAATTTAACGATTGTGTTGTATAAATTTAATTTTTAGACAGTACTTTCTTATAATGCCTAACAAGTAGCTCTATTAGTTCATTTTCTGAGAAATGTCTTATTTTCCTCTAATAATTTCATAATTATTATAAAACAAATAGGAGCCCTGGTAGCATAGTGCCTAAGGCACTTGAATGCTAACTAGAAGGCAGGTGGTTCAAACACACCAGCCACTCCTCGGAAGGAAGATTGGCAATCTACTTCTGTAGTGATACTGCCTCAGAAACCCAAGAAGGTGTCGCTAGGAGTTGTGGCCGACTTGACGGCACATAACAACAACAACATAAAGCAAATGTGTGAACTCTGCATGGTTACAGCATTAATTTTGACATCTATCACATAAACTGCTTTATCTCTTGTTTCACTAACACATGAAAACAACAATGTATAGAATTTAACCTGAACTTGTGAGTGCATCTAGGTATATCAGATGGTTAAGTACGAGAAATCAGTAAAAAGTCACAGTATGTTAGGTGAAATATTTTCTATTTGTTCACCAAATCTTTAAAATTAGACATTTAAAGTTTACATAAAAATGTCAAGATTGTCAAATGAAATGCATACATAATAAGACAAAGTTGTCACTTGTATTCTTCAGCAGATATTGGTGCTACTCCTCCTTTGTGCACATAATAAAACATCCAGCAGTCTGGGATTGTGTATGGCAATTTGAGTTTTTGATAAAGGAAATGTGAAAGGAAACAATGCTTGTCACTCTCTAGAAGCCTTTAAGGTCCAGGCATGATTTCTGAAGTATGTTTGTTCCTGATGGTGAAGACTCTGACAGCTCTTTTCACTGAAATATGATGATAGGAAGGAGAGCTCCCAAGTACCCTAAGGTAGACCTGGGACTTAAATAAGAAATGAACCTTTGTGGTTTAAAGCTAGTAATATTTGAATGTTGTTACTTACCTCAGCAAATCTTAGCCTGCTCTTAGACTTATATATTGGAAGACTGGGCTCTCTAGTTCACTGTAAGTAAAAGAAACATGGAGACTGATGATGTGATTCATTTCTCTAATTTTTTTAAAAAATGTATGTACCATAATGAGCTTTTCAGTTTGATTATTTTCTTTAAGAAATCATGGTAAATATTTACTTTATTTTCAAATTTATAATGTTTAAAAGAACATAAACAGATTTTGTAGACATATTTCAGATCTTCCATCATTAATTCTTTAAAATACCTTTGCAAGGTATTAACATTATAATTGAATTTATCCATTTTCTAGATAAACAGGTAAAGTAACTTGTCCAACGTATCTACTAAGTGGTAAAGCTAGGATTCAAGCTCAGAAAAAATACATTACACCAAACTCTTTCATGAATAACTGTTATTATTATATAATGCAAACCTAGATCATCTGCATAAACTTATATTATATCTACATGCAGTAATGTATATAGGAGCTTACTACTATCCTGAGGTTGTAATAAACCCCTCAAGATCAAAGCTGAATACATGTAGGCAAGGCACAAAGATAAAGACACATGAAATGACATTATGATTCTTTATTATCTGTAATTATATGAAATGTGACATTGCTGAACAATCTGTGCAGATTTAAATTATTCTAAATGTTGACAGTGAGGTTTACATATCATATGCTTATTTCATTATAGAATGAGAAGAAGTTCTAGAGCCAAAAGCATTCTGTTTATATTTCAAGTGAATTAAACTCCATTCAAGGTGCCTGCAGTTACTGTTGATATTTGCTGTACAGAAAGTCTCTACTCTACATTTAAAGATGACAACATTGGCCTTAACATTAATTCTAGCATTACTATTTCTATATCTCTGACTTTTCTTTAAAAGAAAAAAAAAAATCATTGTGTTCATTATGATGGGAACTCAGAAGTTATTTATATATATATGTTGATAATAGCAAGTTTGTGGAGCATAACCAGATGACTCATAGCAATGATTAAATCTGTCTGTGAAAGATATCTTTCCTTTGGTTTGACCAATGTTCTTTCAACTTCCTTCGTATTCTTATAGTGACACCTATATAGCAAGCACATAGCATCTGCCATGTGGCAAAATGGCCTGTCACTGAAAGTCCTATTTAATTTTTGTTATCTTGCTACTATGATCTTAACAGCTAGCCTTGAAAAAGAAATAACCCTTCTGTTGGCAAAAGTCAGTGCCTCATTTAAGGAATTGACAAAGTGTTAGTGTAAAGATCTTGAAGTTAATTGGCAGCAAAACAAATGTGTGGTGTTATGTCAGGTTGTCAGGTAACTGTGTTGTGTGAACTCTGAACAAGCATTATCCTAGGAAGGTTG
This sequence comes from Orycteropus afer afer, assembly GCF_000298275.1. Classification (NCBI taxonomy): domain Eukaryota; kingdom Metazoa; phylum Chordata; class Mammalia; order Tubulidentata; family Orycteropodidae; genus Orycteropus; species Orycteropus afer. Next base: position 1,733,265 of record NW_006921973.1, read on the forward strand.
ACCAAATTTGTCACTCTGGCTATGCAAGATAACACCCAGGAAATAGCAAGATAAATTTCCCCAAACACCATTGAAGCATAAAATCATGTATGGACTCCTAAAGCTAAAAAGCACTTTAGTGGCCAGTTTGTCAACCATTCTTCCATCTGATTCTCTACTTCACATCACTTCCAGACTCACTGTAATGGAGTTGATTCCACCTCATAGTGACTATATGGGGTAGAGTAGAAATCCCCCATAGGTTTTACAAAGCTATAAATCTTTATGGAAGCAGACTGCCTCGATTTTCTCCTGCAGAGCAGCTGTGGGCTCGAACTACCAAACTTTAGGATAGTAGCCAAATGTCTTAACCACTGCACCAAAGCTCTTTCACATAGTTTAACTTATGTTTCCACTGATGTTGATCTCAGTAAAGCACAAACCTAGAGAGTATGATTTTGAATATCTCTAATTATAAGCTTACTCTTATTATTTTGAAAATAAATTCTTACTTATTTCCAAATTTTCTGCAAATGTAAGCTAGTATTGCATTGTGCTGAAATATATACAACACTAACCTGTGTCCAATAGTCTTTAGCCTTCTCTCTGGAGTTACATAGGACATCTAATCTCTTTTCCATAAAGCATCCTTCAACTATCATATCCTCCTTCCCTCTTTTTCCTTTTAAACTTAGTATTTCCATTCTCTTAGATTAATTTTTATTTTACAAAATTTCTAGAATTTTAATCATTCTCACAGCCCTCTTAGAATAATCTGTTTGTTATGTAATTCAGATCTGAACAGAATACAATGCTAAAATGTGATTTTGTTAGTATAAAAAGCATTCAAATAATTACCTCCTTTTTGTTGGATATAACGCTGGCCAAGATTTCTTTAACTTTTTAGCAACTATGCCACACTCTACTTGCTTATTCATCTCAGCATAAATTGCTAAGTATTTTTACATAAACTGTATGCATATGTATATATAATGTGTATATGTATACATCTTTTTTTACATAATAAGGGAGTTCACTTTTTTAATGTTTTGAATTTCATCTCAACAATTTTTACACTGCTTGAGTTCTTTTTGTATCTCAATTCCATCACTGATTAAAAATTACTTTTATAGTTATGCACTAACCTTTGGCAGATGCTTTTTTTGCTTGTTTGCCTTGCTTTTTTTTAACAGAATAGAGCAAATAACAGAAGCTGGGCACAAACTACATTTGAATTCCCCTGAAATTTGGAAAGAATTTCATTCTGTTTTAGCAATTTGTATTAGCCTTTTATTCTTTATTCTTCATATACTGAAAATAACATTCCATGAATTCTGTATCACTTCACGTAATCTATTAAGTCAAGCAATGAGCTCAGCTCAGTCCTAATTCAAGAAATGCTCACATGCAAGGGTGTTTTAGGTGTGGACAACCCTGCTCCAGGCAATGGATAAGACTTGTCCTCCTTAGTATAAATATGTCAGTATATCCTCTTAGACTTTCTTTTGTTCATTCACCCTTCTTTTGTTTTCTACTAAGTAATTATCTAATTACAAATTTTCTTAGCATAAAGTTTTCCTACTTGGGGGGCGCTATCTTAGCATTTCTTCTTTCTTATAATCCTGAGGCTTATGCAACTCAAATAGACGTCCATGGTGTTACTAATAGTAATAGCCTCTGTTCTGGATTTGGAAACAGTCAGTCAGGAAGCAAAATAATAGTAGTTTGAGGGACAGGATGAGAACACAGCTTCCTTGTATACTTTTATTGGATGAAGGCCTTGTCCTAAATATATTTGGAAGTATGGTATGCATATACTTTATATTTTTTATACTGTTCCTTAGATTAATAAGCAAACAATACCTCAAGTATGGTACCATCTTTTAGTGTTCACACACTTGGACACGATCTGCTTGTGAAAATGTACAATGCCAAAAATAATCTTTACCCAACCCCTATATTAGTGAAAACAGTTTAGGTAACAAATGCAATCAGAAACTCAGAGCTTCAGAAGTATATCATTTGCACTACCTGCCCACTGTGAGTTAGCGGTATTTGCTCCTTATATAAAGGCTGATAGACCAGTCCCTTCTGGCAAAAGGGAATATTTCTCTTTGGTATGGGACTTAGAACCAATGGTAATGAAGGAAGAAGTCAAAGCTGCAATGAAAGAACTGGCGAAGAACAAGGCTCCGGGAATTGATGGCACACCGATTGAGATATTTCAACAAACAGATGTCCCATTGGAGGCACTCACTGAGTTATGCCAAGAGATTTGGAAGACAGCTACCTGGCCAACTGACTGGAAGAGATCCATATTTGTGCCCATTCCAAAGAAAGGTGATCCCACAGAATGTCATTAATATCGCACGCCAGTAAGATCTTACTGAAGATAATTCAGAAACGTTTGCAGGAGTATATTGACAGAGAACTTCCAGAGGTTCAAGCCGGATTCAGAAGAGGACGTGGAACAAGGGATATCATAGCTGTTGTCAGATGGATCTTGGCTCAAGGCAAAGAATATCAGAAAGATGTTTACTTGTGTTTTATTGACTATGCAAAGGCATTTGATTGTGTGGATCATGACAAATTATGGATAACATTGAGAAGAATGGGAATTCCCGAGCACTTGATTTTACTCTTGAGGAATTTGTACCTTGACCAGGAGGCTGTCATTTGAACAGAACAAGGAGACACTACATGGTTTAAAATCAAGAAGGGAGTGTGTCAGGGTTGTATTATTTCTCGACACTTATTCAATCTACATGCTGAGCAAATAATCCGAGAAGCTGGACTATATGAAGAAAAACATGGTATCAAGATTGGAGGAAGAATCATTAACAACCTGAGATATGCAGATGATACAACTTTGCTTGCTGAAAGTGAGGATGACTTAAGGCACCTACTGATGAAGGTTGAAGAATACAGTCTGCAGTATGGATTATGTCTCAATATAAAGAAAACAAAAATCCTCACAACTGGACCAATGAGCAGCATCACAATAAATGGAGAGAAGATTGAGGTTGTCAAAGAATTCACGTTGCTTGGTTCTACAATCGATGCCAATGGAAGCAGCAGTCAGGACATTAGATGACATGTAGCATTGGGAAAGTCAACTGTGAAGGAACTGTTTCAAGTGCTGAGGAGCAAGGATATCTCCTTGAGGACTAAGGTGTGCCTGACACAAGCCATGATATTTCCAATCACCTCGTATGCATGTGAGAGCTGAACAATGAATAAGGAAGACCGAAGAAGAGTTGATGCTTTTGAGTTGTGGTGCTGGCGAAGAATGCTGAAAGTACCATGGACTGCTGAAAGAACTAACAGATCTGTCCTGGAAGAAGTGCAGCCAGAATGCTCCTTGGAAGCAAGAATGGCCAGACTTCATCTCACCTATTTTGGTCATGTTGTCAGAGGGACCATTCCTTGGAGAAGGACGTCATGCTTGGTAGGGTGGAGGGTCTACAAAAGAGGAGGAGGCCTTCAACGGAATGGATTGACACGGTGGCTGCGATGATGGGCTCAAGTATAGCAGGGATTGTGGGGCTGGCGCAGGATCGGGCAGTGTTTTGTTCTGCTGTGCATGGGGTCGCTATGAGTCGGAAATGACTCGATGGCACTTAACAACAACAACAACATGGGAGGAAGAAAACAGATCTTGATGGAAGGCATATTGTTGTATAAAACTTCTTCTTACAGGTAGCACACATCATTTCTGCTCACCTTTGATTGGCTAAACAAGTTGTAACTAAGCTGAATTCTATACAGTGAGAATGATCATTCTCCCATAGGGAGGGGTGTGACAATGAAGAGAATAACTGCAGTTGAACCTTCATGAAGTTTATCACATACATACCCTTATGAAAAAATGCCCATTCATTAAATTCAGCTGGCTTCAGTGTTCAAGGAGCAAAAACATTGACTTCAACCAATTCATGTTTAATGTATCATGGCTGATAGTTCTTTAACGTTGTCAGGTTTTTTTTTTTTTTTAAGGAGGATACTTGCTGTTCTCAATGAATTGCTAATGACTGAAATTTTAGATTATATAAATTAGTGCAATGAAATATCAAGGTTGTGAGAAAGATGATATCCTAGGTTATTTGGCAGATGTTAGAAAAATATTTAGTCTTTAAAGTATTTTTAGTAAGACTGTTTATTCCCATACAGTCTTCTTTCTGCCAGGCTAAATATTCTGTTATTCCATCTTTCCTATCATTACATGGTTTCACACTTCTTCATTGTCTTACTCAATTTTCATTTTCCTTCTAAGGTTTGTTTTACAGACACTCCACGTATAACCTACTCAGCCAAGAAATGGCAAAAGTTAGGTCAGCTCATAACTTATTCCAGCAATTTTTTTTTTTTTCTGACTGTATTTCAATGAAGTCTTCTTCCTCAGAGCATAATTCACCTTGCTTTGATTCAGAATCAGTTTGTTTTAATTAATTCAACTTTTATATCAAGTCAACACCCAATTTGAAATTATATCTTTACATTAAATAATTTTAATACTTTATTAAAAACATTAAAAAAAAAGGATTGGCATCATATAATGTACATACAATTGTGTTTAAATACTCTTAAGCCCAGGTTATTGTAAAAGCCAATCTACAATATTTCGTGCGATTTCTGAGTTGGTATTCTTATTTCTTTGAATGAGTTTACCATTGTTTCAGTTTAGAATATATTTCAAATTGTGAGATAAGGATGGCAGCAAAAAAAAGTGAATATCTCCTTAGTTTCCTCTCTAGTATTTTTTTCTTTTCTTTCCTTGTATCTTAGTTTCTGCTAAAATACGTAGTTATATCTTGAAATTCTCAGATGAAATACAAGGCATTTACTATCAAGGAAATCTCCTAGGAGAAACTACATCTGTTCAACACTCTTTAAAACAATGCTTTAAATTCTCAGCATTTTAAAATTCAAAGCCTGCTTTGATGATAACATTTTCAGATGTGAAAATCCTTCCCAGGAGGGTGGAGAGCTAAAGAAGAATCTACTTAGTTGGACTTTTAAGAAATAGATTTTTTAAAAGTGAAATACATTTGTTATTGTATCTTTTAAAAATGTTTTTGTTCTCTTTTTGTGCCAACTCCCTCCCATGTTCTTTTATAGAAAAAAACACAGATTTAACACAAATCAATATTTACTAAATATATGTTTTATTCAGTGAGTTAAACAGCATTTTAATGAACTATACTTCCATGCAACATGACATTTATAACCTACATCTCACATCAACAATAAAGTCGAGACATGTCTAAGAATAATGTTGATTAGAGAAAATGACACTTATATTTGACGACTAGAATTTACAGACTTCATCCTTGAATAAAGTAACATATTTTTCAGGCATCTTTAAGATCATCCTAAGGTGACCTACAAAATTCAGTTTCTCTTGTCTGTTCACCATTCCAGTACCTCAAATGGAACAGAAATATAGAAAATCTGCCCATCCGCTCTGTAAGTGGTACTATTTGCTGGGCAAATATGTCTCACTCTTAATTACTCTATTTTTTTCTTTTTCCATTGTCAGCTAACTGAGCAAAATCTCTAGGATTTATATCTGTGTCTCAGAAAACATATGTGATTTTAAATATAAATAATATTAAACATTTTGTGAAAAGGTACATGCCTTGGGGAGTTGATTCAACATTCACACCCACATTGTGTACTTTTTTTCTGGGTAGTAACAAAATGTGGACTTTATAATTTCTGAGTTCTTGTTTTGTATGTTCTCTTCCATTTCATATTCTAAATTCATTGCAAGACTAAAATTATATTGAGATAAAATGAACAGTGTTTGGACCAGACACAAGGCACCAGGAGAATTTTACATAAATCACAGAAAGTAAATATTTACTAAGTAACAATCATTGAGAATCCACAAACATATAAAATGACTAAGATTTGTGTCCTTGAGGATCTCATAATCATTCTGAGTCAAGAAATTTTAAAAAATAATCCCAATATTAATTAGAGAAAGGTAGGCCCCAAGTGGAACAGACATAATGGAGAAAAGCAAAATTTGGTGAACTACCAAGCACTGAGGGAAAGCTTCCTAGAAATGGGAACACTTGAACTATAATCTAAGAGAATAAGCAGGCATTGACCAGGCCAACTGCTGTTATATTCAGGGAATGCAAGATTATATGTTGTTGCTGTTGTTAGGTGCCATCAAGTCATTTTTGACTAATAGTGACCCCATGTGATGGAGTAGAACTTCCCCGTAGGATTTTCTTGTCTGTAATATTTGTGGAAGTAAATTATATATGAAGAGAGAAAGTGTTAAAAAATTTTACTGGTGAGTTGGGCAGTTGCTACACAATGAAAAAAATTGTTAGCTTCTTCATTTTGTTATATTATTATTATTATTTTCATTTAAACAATAATGTAGAAATTTTGAAAGAAGAAAAGATATGACTATTTTTTTTTTTTTTTTAGGTAGAATATACTTTGGGCAGAAGAGCAGTTTGTAGTCATCAGGAATATGTCACTTTTAAGTTTTCTGCTTTCCTTCATGTTGGATTTCATCTTAGTCAATTTCTCCACATATTGTGAAAAAATGGCCACTAGCACAGCCGGATATAGAGCTTGTCAGCTTAGCCTAAGATAGAGAGAATATCATTTTCAAATGTTCTGGAAAAAGTAATAGATTGATCCTTATTACTCTGGTTTAGAGCATATGCACAATCCTTTACTAATCATTATGGCTAGTGAGAGGGGAAGTTGGTTCACCAGTTCTGGGCCATTTGCTTTTCTTCTTCAGGCCCAGATATCTAAATATATGCACTGCAAAGTGGAGAAGAGTTAGCTCTCCAGTGGAAATTATTGCACTGGTACCAAAAGAAAGGAGGAGGGAAATCTGCATAGGCATAAATAAGAGATTTCTACTAGAAGAAATTATTGCAAAGAGTTAGGTAATAACTGATAATGACTTAAACCTATGACATTAAGAAGAAAAAATGATAAAATCAGGAAATATTAGGGGTAGCTATAGTAGCATTTCAGAATTATTTTCAACTTCATTGAACCTCCAAGAATAATTCAGTAAGACTGAAAGAAATAATGCAAAACCAACAGCCAACATTATTCTCAATAGAGAGAGACTGAAAGCATTCCCCTTGCGAACAAGAACCGGACAAAGATGCCATCTATCACCACTTCTATTCAACATTGTATTGGAAGTCCCAGCCAGGTGAATAAGGCAAGAAAGGGGAATCAAAGACATCCAAATTGGTAAGGAAGTAGTGAAACTATCCCTATTTGCTGATGATATGATCCTATACCTAGAAAACCCAAGAGACTCAGTCAAAAATCTACTGGAACTAATTGAGAGATTTAGCATGGTGGCAGGATACAAGACCAACATCCAAAAATCTGTTGGATTCCTCTACACCAGCAAAGAGATTGCTGAAGAGGAAATAAGGAAATCAATAGCATTCACAATAGCTACTGAAAAAATACAATACTTGGGAATCAATCTTACCAGGGACACAAAAGACCTCTACAAAGAAAACTATATATATATAAACTATTTCAAGAAACCATAAGAGATCTACAAACATGAACGAACATACCATGCTCATGGATAGAAAGATTGAATATTGTGAAAATGTCAATTCTACTCAAAGCAATATATACATTCAATGCAATCCCAATCCAGATCCCATCAACATTCCTTAAGGATATGGATAAACCAATCACTAACTTTATATGGAAAGGAAAGAGACCTCGGATAAGCAAAGCACTATCGAAGAAGAAAAAGAAAGTAAGAGGTCTCACACTCCCAGATCTCAAAATCTACTGTATAGACACAGTGGTCAAAACTGCATGGTATTTGTATAATGAGAGTCACATAGATCAATGGAATAGAATTGAGAACCCAGAAATAAATCCATTGACCTATGGTCAGATGATCTTTGACAAAGGCCAAAATCCATTAAATGGAGAAGAGAATGTTTGTTTAATAACTTGTGCTAGCAAAAAACTGGATATCCCTTTGAAGAGAAATGAAACAAGATCAGTACCTCACACCATACAGAAAAACTAACTCCAGATGGATCAAAGACTTACATGTGAAACCTAAAACTATAAAGTTCCTCAAGGAAAAAACAGGGGCAAATTTAGGGGCCCTAATATATGGCATAAACAGACTATCAAACATAACCCAAAATGCACAAACAGTGGAAGATAAACTTGATGAATGATACCTTCTAAAAATTATATTTTTATATGCTTCCAAAGACTTCTTCACAAGAGTCAAAAGAGAATCTACAGATTGGGAAAAAAAAAAATATTCAACAATGACATATCTCACAAGGGAGTTATCTCTAGAATTTATAGAAAACTCCAACACCTCAACAACAAAAAGACAAATAATCCAATTAAAAAATGGGCAGAAGACATGAATACACACTTCACAAAAGACGATATTCAGGGAGCAAACAAACATATTAAGAAATGTTCATGATAATTAGCCATGAGAGAGATGCAAATCAAAACAACAATGAGATACCATCTTGCCCCACCACTAGTAGCAAAGTTCAACAAGACTGAAAATAACATATGCTGGTGAGGATGAGGAGAGATCAGGATTTTCATACACTGCTAATGGGACTGTAAAACAGCACAACCATTGTGGAAAGCAGTATGGTGATTCTTTAAAAAAGTTGGAATTAGAAATACCATTTGACCCAGGCATTCCATTACTTGGTATATATTTTAAATAAGTGAGAGCCAGGACAAGAACAGACATATGTTCACCCATGTTCATCTCAGCACCATTTATAATAGCCAAAAAATGGAAACAACCTAGGTGTCTCTCAACTGAAGAATAGATAACCAAACTATGGTACATACGCACAACAGAATACTATGCAACTCTAAAGAATAATGTAGAATCTGCAAAACACCTCATAACATGGATGAATTTGGGGGACATTTTGCTGAATGAAATAAGTCAGTCACAGAAGGAGATATATTGTATTAGTCTGTTATTGTAAAAAGTCAAGGAAAGATTTCTATATGGAAAGAAATTCTCTTTGTTGGTTACCAGGAGTGGAAGATGAGAGTAGGGCACACTGTTAGATAGGTAGAGACAAGTATTGATTTGTGTGAAGAGAAGGGCAATGTACCAAATATGAGTGATTAATATGGTGGCATTGAGGAAGAGGGAGACATAGAGAGGTACAGGGGACGTAAAGACAACAAAGGTGAACCCTTTTGCACACACAATACTGCATTGTCAGTGAAGGCAAACATGAGAGTATGGGTGGATAGATGAGTGGACCGGCTGAACTAGTAGATATGTCTATGCAGCGGGGAGTATACCCAAGGCTATGTATAGGGTTTGAAGACAATTGTTCTACAAATGCATTTGTATGGTCTATAAGAATTCCCAGGGCTATAGTAGAGCTGACAAGGGAGAAGGTTGTAGCCACTTCTTGGTCACAGCCAGCTTCTCAGAGAGAGCAAGTAGATGATAACCTGTGAGCTCACGATCATGGTAGCAAGGGACATCAAGCTCAATTGGATAACATACTACAAAAAAACATTTTTCCACAACCTACTTTGGCAAGTAGAGACTGGGATCTTAAAAGTTTGCAAGCAACCAACTAGATGCAACAATGGGTCTGTCCTTATTCAGAGACAGGAAGAATGAAGAAAAAAGAAAGATTTATGGAAAGAATTAGTCCAAGTGACTGGTACACCATCCTCAGCCTATATGGCTATGAGACCAGAAGAACTAGATGGTGCCCAACCACCACTGTCAACCCTTTGGAGGGGTATCTATGTAGGAGATCCTGGATAGAGTGGGAGAAAAATGTGGAACAAAACTCAAAATCTTTTTTTGAAAAAAAATGGGACCAAATTTGCTGGTCTGATAGAGCCTGATGGAACCACTGAGACTATGACCCCTAGCGGCCCTTCAGGTCTGGAATGAACCCACACCTGTGGCTTTCAGCCAAACAAAAGACAGGAATATGAAGTGAACTTTTACACTATGTTGATACACTCCTTGGAAGGAACAATCATGGGAGAAAGAAGGCCGGTTTATGCAAAGAGATACAGCTCAGGGGGCTAGAGTGCATGGGGGGATGGACACAGAGAAGAGGTAACTATTGGGAAGAAGTGGGAGGGGAGCTGTTGCATTGGGGTGAATTGAAGTCAATGTCATGAGACAAAATGTATGTGAACTGCTCTATGGAAAGTGATTTTACTCAGTAAACTTTCACCCAAACCCAAATCACAATTAAAAATAAAATAAAAGAAGACTGAAATAAATAGATCGAAAACAGGGGAAAAGAAAGCCATGTTTGTAATACACAATTCATAGTTCTCATTTGTCTGAGCTGGATATTGCAGGGTTAAGTGTGCCTAGGGCGTTTACCCAATGGTTACTTAGACTCCACTCCATTCACAGGATTATTTATTTTAAATGAGTCTTAGTGTGTCTCTAGGTAGAATAGAGACAAAAATTCAATTATTGATTCTTAAACACAATTTGTAATTTTCTTTCATTAAGTTTTTGCTAAGTTAATCAACACAAGAACAGAAATAAACATACTAGAATTTAAAGTTATCAAACCATTGTGGAACACGAAGCAATAATAACCTGAAGTACCTGAATCCCTAGTTACTTTTATCCATAATTTCTTTTTATTGTCTCAACATCTATTGGAATATTGGATCAAGAAATTGTTATTAAAACCACTGACTCTGGAATAGCACAGAAAGTTTGAAACATTTGTGAACAAAAACTTTTATCACAGTTCCAAAGAATCCTCAAAAGTCTTATGAACTATCTGGAGAGCTATACTAAATCTCACAATGACAGAACAGCTATCTGCCACTGGTCAAACAATTTGACTATTTGCATTATATCACCTAAGAAATTAAAACTATATGCCACAGTTGGTAATCTGCTAATACCAGGAGAAAGAGTGCCAGTGGTGAGTAGAGTCATAGTGGATTTAATGAAACAAAATCTACTGGTCAAAGAAGCATGCCTCAAATATGGAAGCCAGGGTTGGCATAACATTAGTGAATGAACACAATATCTGCCTTAAAGGGGTAGAGACTGTAACATTTGTAAATCTTGGTTTCAAGAATCTTACAAGAGAGTCATCAAAGTAGGTATCAGAGCTTCTGTAGAATCTAAAGCAGCAAAACTCATGCTTACCAAATATTCTAGGCAAGTTCCAATAGTTTCTTAATATGAAATATTATGGATTGGGAAGATATTTTGAATGCAAAATTATCAATGAGTTGTAGCCAAAATGTGAGATTAAGAATAACTGAGTATGTTATAACAACTAAAGTGGTTATAACATAATTTTTTTCAAGAACTTTAATCATGAAAAGAGGAAGAATACTGGCTTGAGGTAAAAGCAGAGTTCAATAAAGATTGTTACTTGATTATGAAAATCCCCAGATATATTTTCACACCAAAAGGGGAGCAGGAGGAAGGATAGAAGAAAAAGAAACTACCCAAAAGAATGGTGATTATCAATCACATTGTAAGGACTTGTGGCTTTGAATAAATATAAGAGATTAAAAAAAAAAAAAAAAAAGAAAAAGACTCACTCCCATTAAGTCTATTCCTACTCATAGCATTCTGACTCCTGGGTTTCTGAGGTGGTAAATCTTTACGGAAGTAGATTGCCCAGTTTTCCTTCCAAGTAGTGGCTGGTAGGTTTGATCCACCAGCCTTCTGGTTAGCAGTCAAATACCTTAGGCAGTATGGCACCAGAGCTATGTATATATCTTTCTATGGAGGAATGCTTTCTATATGTAATGTATAGGGAAATTTATAGGGAAGGGAAAGAAATATGCTAGTTTAAATTTTTTTTTTTTAAATGAAAGAGCAGGAAAAACTAGATTTGTTAATAAGGCATGTATAAGGACTTTGCTACAAATTTTAAGTATCCAATAGAACTACAAAGCTACTGGTACAGCATTATATTTTCTTCACTGAGGGAGTGATTTGGATTCTTAACCTGTTAAATCAAATAAAATGAGATAAAATAGGTAGAAAAAAATCATTGGAAACTATAAAATACTATGTAAATATTAGTTTTATTTTTATGTATTTTATTATTGCATTTTTTTGAGGTTCTGGATATAACTGAATCTGTATGTGAGATAAATTAACATTCATTTTGCCTTAATGAAATATATGTTGGAGGCCCAGATATTATTAGTTGTAATTACACATATGATGCCCATATAATGCTGCAGTATAATGCATGTGTTGTTGGCTGTATTGATTTTAGAAAACTAACACTTAGAAGTTTACAGTTTTTGTTTTTAATCTTCATGGTGAAAGCAAACATGAAAAAGAAATAGAAATATTTTATATGTCTAAAGTTTCAAGTAACCTTGTAAACATAGTTCAACATATTGTTTTCACCCAAAAAAGTGACTGGAGAGCTATTTTGAATTATTTATGCTAGCCATCTGTTCCTTACTTATCATATCTTCCAGAACAGACAAATCTCATGGCCTTCAGACTTTAGCTACTACTACTTCTAGGTGAGCAGCTGTTTTCTTATCAAAAATCCATACTGAAACTGTTTATCCTAAATTGGTGAATTTCATTAGTGTCTCCTGGGCTCTGGCTGAATTAATTTAAACAGTATTCTCCTTAAAAACAGGTGCTCAAGTGGCTTATCCCAATTCTCTCATTTTAACAATAGTACTTAGGAAAAAAAGAACACACCACATTTTCTGCTAAAACAAAATAGCATGATTGCATTCACTTAATACTGCTTTTTGTTAGGAAACATAACACATAGTTACCAACATATGGTACTCTTACGGTGCTGTCCTAATTAAAGAATGATCCCACTCTAAAAAGTTTGAAGTGGAATATTTTTACAGAAGTGTAACTATTGTGATTTTAGGATATATTTAAATAAGAATACATAAAGAACACTGAATTACTGATGGCTGTTTTATAACAATTTGCCACAAACTTGATGGCTTAAAATAATAGATATTCTGTCATGGATCTGGAGACCATAAGATTATAATAAGTATCACTGGGCTGAAATAAAGGTGTCAGTGGGGGCCATACTTCATCCCTCACCCTCCCCACATGCGAGAATCTTGAAGAAGAAAACTTTCTTTGCCTCGTCCAGCTTCTAGTAGTGGCTAACATTCTTTGACTTGTTGCCATATCACTTCAATTTCGGTCTCTGTGGTCACACTGAATGCTCTTTTTCTGTGTGTAATCTTTCTCTAGGAGCTGTGGTTATGGAACCATGTAGCACTTGGCTGCTAACTGAAAGGCTGGCAGTTCAAACCCACCCAGGGACTCTATGGGAGAAATCTGCTTGCCAAGTATCACGGCCTTGAAAACCATATGGAGCAATTCTACTTTACACACATGAGATTGCCATGAGTCTCAGCAGTTGCTATCAACGAACTTCTCCCTGTGCTTCTCTATTATAAGGACACTTAAGATAACGTTTGGGATCCATCAGTATAGTCCAGGATAATCTTCCCATCTCAAAATCCTTAATTAAATCACATCTGCAAAGACCGTGTTTCCAAATAAGATAACATACATAGGTTCCAGGGATTAGAACATGGACATGTTTTGCAGGGGAAATTTTCAGCCCACCAGTCACAAAATATTAAATAACACTGATAACTCTACATAAATTCCATGCTGTTAAAAACTCTTGGTTACTCCAATAATTGAGAGGAAAAAGTCAGCTAAACTTCCCCAATACACTTTGAATGAACTTTCTTTTATCTCTCAGAGGATGAATTGCAGAAATCCCTACTTGGGCTTTACACATTATCTCTTCTCCCTCCTCAAGCATCATTTTATTCTTTTCAACAATAACTAGTAAGAAACAATTGCCTTCCCGTCTGTTGCAACTCATGGAAACCCCATGTATATTTGAATAGAAGTGAGACAGGATTTTCAATGGGTGATTTTTCTGAAGTAGATTGTAAGCCTTTCTTGTAAGACTTCTAGCCTTTCAGCTAGCAGCTAAGCATATTAACAATATGCACTACCGAGGAACTCCTTTTACAAAATGCTTTTATATATTCCCAAACATACAATATTAAAAAAAAAAAAACTCAAAGAAATTGAAACATAGGTTTATTCTGAGCCATTATTGGATATGTATATAGGGAGATAAATCTAATCCCAAGGGGCATGGGGAGAGCAAATGGCTTGAAGTAGTCTAGTTACAATGACTCTCATAAAAAGAGAAGGGAGAAGAATGGAAAATCAACCCTTAGCTAATCTCAACATGATTAACTGATCCCTGCTCTCCCTCTTTTACTGAGATCAGCTGATAAAAGATTGCTAGATCATCTCAGGCCTGATAGCTAAAATTTGGTTTTGTGAGTAAGAAAATCAAAGTAAGATGTCTGTTATTAATTTTTCTTTGACAATATATTAAGCCACCCAAATTTTCTTCTCTATATTGTTACTTTCCTTCACAGGAGATTTATTGTCACCCCGGCTATTCATAAACCAGTTCACTCAGGGTGTCCAAGAGCATTAAAAAGGACTATGGTTTTAAAATAAATTAAAATTCTAGCATATTAAAATTAGAAGCACTCAGGCTATCTTAGAGTCATTCATATTTACTTTATTTTGCACAAATATTGCAGATTTATTTCAGCACAAGGCAGACATTTTTTGAGAGCCTCAAACATTCACCAAATAAATTGTTTAAAGATGTAAACATAATGTGAAACAACAAAATTAAGTTCAATAAATATTATCATCCAAAAAAACCAAAGTCATCACCATCAAGTCAATTCAGACTCATAGCAGCCCCCACTGGTTTTCTGAGGCTGTAAATGTTTACTTACGGAAGTAGATCGCCCCCATCTTCCTTCCGGGGAGTGTCTAGTGAGTTTGAACCGCTGATCTTCTGGTTAGCAGCCAAATGCCTTATTCACTAAGCAGATTTTAAAATAATAGTTTTTTGCTGTTGGAATTATCTTTATTCTTTCTTATATGAGCAAAAAACCCAACCTCTTTGTTTGAATCCAGTTTCTAGAAACTGCCAGTGGTTTCATTTCTTTTGTTGCAGGAAATTTCACAGTTCATCTCATTGCATTTTTTTCCTTCCTTAGGTCAGTGTTTGAATATCCTATAAAGCTTCCAGCAATGTTAATAGCTTTGAATATAGAAACTTTTCACTCCCTTTTTGAAGTCTGTCTTATGGTGATGTGAACTGCAAATCTTCACCTGTAGGCTCTAACTGCCCGCCCTGACAGTACCCTGCAGACTAATGCTGGATAGAAACCTCGAAACTTTCCGATGCTGAGAGATAATTATTTCCTTTTTTTTCAGATAAAGTTTGTTTAAAGAACATCATTTAAATGTTCCTTATTTAAGGAATATAATTTTTAATGATTCTTAGTGATTTCACACACTAATCAACAGTTTGTTGTTGTTATGTGCCGTGGAGTCGGACCCGATTCATAGCGATCCCTCCTTGGGTTCCGAGGCAAGTATCACTACTGAAGTAGATCGCCCAACCGTCCTTCCGAGGAGTGGCTGGTGGGTTTGAACCACCAGCCTTCTGTTTAGCAGTCAAGTGCCATTAGGTACTACGCTACCAGAGCTCCTAATCAACAGTATTAAATTAAAAAAAAAAAAAAAAAAGTTAAAGACTGATTTGTTCTAAGACTGCATTTTGAAATCAAACTTGAAACATGACAGATTAAAGTTTATTTTCATTTGAAATCCAGCTTAAAATGCCTCTTAACATCCTGAAGTCAAAACCTCAACCTCAGGCACAGAGACAAAATACTTCTCTATTATCTAACGATTTGCTTGAAAATATTTCCTGTGAAACTTGACTGGGAGGTTAGATAGTAGGACCCTTCAGAGTCCATGTTGCTAGAATTCAGCTCCAGAACTTGAAGGTCACACTTGTTTGCAAGTAAACTAGTGAAATAAGTCAATTTGAACAAGAGCAATTTAAACACACACCCCCCCCCCAAAAAAAAGAGAGAAGCA
>NW_006921973.1:1749395-1750767 GCF_000298275.1 Orycteropus afer afer
AAAAATATAAATAGATATTTTTTTTTGGAGTAAGAATGCCTGTAAGGATATGCAAAACAGAGAAAATCATGCTGGAGGGCTCTGGCTTCCAAACTCTGCTCTGCATATTGCATTTTATGTTGCTGTAGTTAGTTGCCAGGGATTCCAACTCACGGTGATCCAAAGTGTGCAGAGTAGAACTGATTCATAGGATTTTTAAGACTGTGACCTTTTAGAAGCAGATGGCCAAGCTGGACTTCCTTCAGGGCCTCCAGGTGGGATTAAACCATCAACAGTTTCGCTAGTAGTCAAGCATTAACCTATTGTGTCACCAAGGGCTACTGATGCCAGGATCTTTTCCCCAGATATTTTGAATGAATTGGAATAACATGCAAAGTATCCATTTGGTTTTAATAAATCCTAGGTTATAGCAGTGTGCAGCAGCTTGAGAACAGAACTATTGCTCTATTAATATATTTCTATTGTTGGCATTGAATGATGGTTGATTAGTAATCTTTCACTGTCAAAAAAGAGAAACTGGTGAGCAGCCATTCAAAGTACAATCACTGTTTTCTATTGACCTGGAGCAACTGAGGAAGAAGAGTCAGGGACAGGAAGAGGAGATGGAATGTGTGGCTAGTTGCCTCCATGAACACCTATGTTATTTGCCAGGAGACACTGAAATTAAGAAATGTGAACCTGTCTTCAGACTTGATCATTTCAATTGTTCTCTCTCCAAGACAACTGAGATTTTCCTTTGCTTGCTCCACTATGCTGCTGATACTCTCTAGATAATTTTAAATTCAGTTAGTGTACTTTCAGTTCCAAATTTCTGTTTGGCTCTTTTTTTATGATTTATATATTTCCATTGACATTTTCATTTTCTCTACACATCTTCTTCCAGATTTCCTTTACCTATCTGGTTGCCTTTAGTTGTTTGAGCATATTTAAAACTGTTATGTTAGTCTTTTCTAGAAAATCCAATGATTGCATATACTCAGGGACAGTTTTTGTCAGTTTATTTTCTTCTTTTGAGTAGGTGCATGAATAATTTCTTTTAGAAGAATCAGCACAAGTCTGGTCTTCATGAAACAAAAATTATAGATGTCCCACATGTCTAACTTTTCCAAAGCGCTGTGCCACTCCATCATTTCTGATATCAAGTCCTCTTCCTCCCCTCAGTACCTCCTTCATGTCTTAAGGTTCCATATTTCACTATAATGTCTCTCAGAACTTACAAATTGCTAAGGAAATGGCTCACTTGTAGTGGAGGCTTGAAAGCAACAAGTGCCAAGTCCATGAGATCTGGAGGATTTTATCCCCACTGCCATGGGAGCTCTGGTAGCATAGTGGCTAAAGCACTTGACTGCTAACCAGAAGGCTGGCGGTTCAA
>NW_006921973.1:1755169-1763126 GCF_000298275.1 Orycteropus afer afer
GGCCTGCTACTCTGTGCTACGCCCGTGCTTACCTTGCTCCCGAAGACCTGGTCCCTCTCGGGAGGGTAACAAGGGAAAGTGCTCAGTGCAGATCAGTGAGTAAGCACAAGCCTGTCTTGTTTCAGTACCTATGCTTATTATAATATAGCAGGTCTAAAATCAGTTCCTTCCCTTTCCTAGCTTTGCTGTATTTTGATTGTTTGAGATTGAAGTTATCAATTTGGTTAGTGTTTTGGTTATCTAGTGCTCCTATAACAGACATACACAAATGTTGGCTTGAACAAACAGGGATTTATTCTGTTACAGTTTAGGAGGTTAGAAGTCTGACTTCAAGTGACAGCTCTAGGGGCTGGGTGAAGTCCCCTCAACCTTGGGCTTCAGTTCCACCTCTTGCTCCCAGCCCACTAGAACTAGAGGCTTCTATTAACTCAGGCAGCTGCTGACTGCTAAGGCTGACAAACCCAAAGTTGACAAGTAAAAGGGGACTGTCCCATGATTACAAAGCAATACAGCAGGCCATTAGTTCAAGTCCAATTACAGTCCCAAGATTGGCAGGCAACATGTCATGCTACTAGATAAAGACTTGGTGTCCAAGGATGCTAAAAAGCTCAAGACCTTTCTCAAAGCACCCTCTTATATATTGGAAGCAGACCACATCCCTAAGGCAGCTACTAAGGTGCTCACAGAAGTTTCCACCATGGAGTTGATGACCAGTCTCATCACGGGCAATCACTACATCCAGCCGCTCAACACCAGGCTCATCCAAGTTGAAGCATAATATTAACTACCGCAGTTAATGACTTTTCCAAATTCACTTTTTCAAAGACAGTATTCTTTGTTATCTGGTCACTGAAGTTTCTGTTCCTTTAGCACGTTTTCAGCTAATATGTTGATGGCGATTTCTTTGAGCTTCAAAAAATATTTCTAAGTTGAATTTTTCTCTCTTTTTTTTAAATTTTTAAGTACAGTATTTACTTGTTTCCTGTAAAACTTTGCCTCTTTTGCAGAGTTCTGGCATATTAGGTCTGACAAGCTCTGCTTCTTTTCAATGTTTCTGTGGAGGAGTGGGAGCCTAGAGTTCCCTAGTTCACTATTTAGAGCCAGTGGACTCTGTGTATTATTTTTGTAAATTCTTGTAAATTTTTTATCTTTTTAAAACAAAAAGTTAGAAAAAGAAGGGCTTAACACTAAATAACCACAGGTTGAATAATATTTGTTTCATATTTAAATAATATAGCTATTATTTTGACTTCTAAATTCATGGAAAAATAGTTGATGTTAGAATTTTGGTAATTTGAATAACTCATTTCTGTAACATTCACTGAGGAATTTTATTTATTAATTCATTTAAACCTCACAGATTCTCTCACTTGAGTACTATTATTACTTGTGATAATTTACAGCTTTCCTGGATCTCTCAATATTCCTGTAAAAATGTTAGTCTCCTAAAAATATTTTCAAATATTATAAAAATTAGGTCTATCATATAGATATCTATATCTATATATAGATATATATAGATATTTTTTTTCCTAAATGTGGAGCTACTTGTTCTAACCTGAAAAGATAATAAAATAAAACTTTATCTTTCCAAGAGAACCAAATGACTAAACTAACACTGGGTCCATTGGTTAAGCTCCAGGCTACCAGGAAGACTAGGTAGCTATCTCCCTATATGTGCATATTTCAAAGAGGGATGGCACACCTCTCAGTTGTAAGGTGAGATCATGCTGCTATGTGACGCCTGGAAAGAAAGATTTTATTCACATAACAAAGGGTAAAATTAAGATTTGCTCACATTTATTTCCAAAGAGACTGTTTCAACTGCTTCCTTTCCCTTTGTAAGCATTTTTTCTGGGCCCCTGATGTATAAGATGTTGGGCTACTAATAAAGACAAAAACTTACATTGCCTCTCCTTGAATTGCCCCCAGGGCTTTGGAAATAGACATATTATTTACTATGAGATACTTAGTAAGAAATATGGCTCTAACCTAGAACACTTTCTGTGCTCATTCAAGATAAAATTAACAGTGATGTACATTATAAACTCCACATTACTCCATTTTTAAAGAATAGGAAACTGAGTCACAGATGTATTAAATTACCTTCCTCAAGCTTACCAAGTGTCTGGGTGATGGTGCATAGAGGAAAGCCTACATGGCTCCAGTGTCTATTCATTTATCCACTATTATCTTTAAGGAGAGGAGATCTGGTGGCACAGTGCCTAAGGCACTTGACTGCTAACCAGAAGCCTGGTGGTTCAAACCCACCAGCCTCTCCTCAGAAGGAAGGTTGGACAATCTATTTCCACAGTAATATTGCCTCAGAAACCCAAGGAGGGGTTGCTATGAGTCGGATCTGACTCCACAGCAGTGAATTTGGTTTGGTTGGATCTTTTAAGAGAGAAAGAGAAAAAAAAAATGATTTGACAAGATCACAAACTGATATTGGATATGGTTTCTAGAGTCTTTCTCACAACAGACCCATTTTATCAGAAAGATGATCCACTTTACATGTGAAGCATATTTTATCTTACTTTTATTGAGAGATTCCTTTAGGAATTTTAAATTAGATGGATGAAAACTCAGGATCCTTTTTAATCATTTAAAATAAGGAAATAGGGTATTAATAATTATTGCTTTTTGCCTGGGGACAAAGACTGGGTTGAGGAGAGTCGACAAAAAAGGAATGTCAAGACCTGGATTGTCATAGCTGTTGAAACAGACTCGGGAATATCACCTTTAAGATTACAAACAGTCTCTGGGAGTTCAATATAATTATGTTTTCTTCATTATTTTGAAAGGGTGTTAATTGCCTACTAGTAATTAACTTCCCGTGTGGCTGTCAAGAAATGTAATCAATAGTAAGAGCAGAGGGACCAAGCTGTCATGGCTTCTGTGACCAATGTTCTCTTCTCACCCCTGGCAAGGTGTTTCTGTTTTAATAAAATAAACAGGTGCAAATGTATGTGTTTTTCCAGAAAGTCACTAGCTAAATCCATTTATTAAATAGTTCTGAAATTAAAATGCACCAAATCAGAACTTTGAAATATAATTGCCTCATTTTCAAACTGAAATACATTGTGTGCCTCCTACTAGTGTCACACCTGGCAAATCAACTTAAAATTATGAAGGGAAGAATTTTCTGAGACATTTTAAATATTATGCTGATGTAGTAATAAAAGAAAGGAGAAAGGTAGGCATGATCTAATTCCACTGATAACTTCTCAGTTTAGTGTATACTGAGCTTTGGTGGCATAGTGCCTAAGGCATTTGACTGCTAACCAGGTTGGCGGTTCAAACCTACTAGCCACTTTGCAGAAGGAAGACTGGGCAATCTACTTTTGTAAAGATTTACATCCTTGGAAACCCAAAAAGAGTCATTATGAGTCAGAATGACTTGATGGCAGTGAGTTTTTTTGTTTGTTTCTTGGCTATTCTTGCAAAGTTGATAATCAAATTTCATTCCTGGAAATGTTTCAAATAATTTTGTACAAACTAAAACCTACTGAATTTAAATATATTATATTCTTTATAGTTCTTCATTGTTCTGATGTTTTAATTACTCACATATTATTTATCATTTAATTTACCCAATTTGGTTAATATTCCTTTTTTAGAAGATCTGTTTTCTTTCATTTTTACAGTGGTTACTTCTATAGGTACTTATATAAGTTAAAGATTGGGAAAAAAAAGTAAAATTTAATTTATGTCACTGTGTTGGCAAAACAATTATAGGTGTTCTGAGGTGTTATTAATCTTTACCATCAAGCATGTAAGATACAGAACTAGTATTCAGATTTTTGACATTAATATTGTACAGCATTTCTTAGCTGTTTTTCTCTACTCTTCTCTGAATGCTATTGTTGTTGTTGTTATGTACCGTCGAGTCAGACCTGACTCATAGCGACCCCTCCTTGGGTTTCCGAGGCAGTATCACTACAGAAGTAGATTGCCCCATCTTCCTTCTAAGGCTGAATGCAATAAATAATTGAATATTGAAGTTTTGA
Organism: Orycteropus afer afer; assembly: GCF_000298275.1. Classification (NCBI taxonomy): domain Eukaryota; kingdom Metazoa; phylum Chordata; class Mammalia; order Tubulidentata; family Orycteropodidae; genus Orycteropus; species Orycteropus afer. The sequence continues at coordinate 1,759,180 of NW_006921973.1, forward strand.
TTGAAAAAAGTGGGTATATTCAAAGTAGCCACTTACTTTGGCATTAGAATTTCTCTGGTAGTGCAGTGCCTAAGAATTTGACTGTTAACCAGAAGGCTGGTGGTTCAAACCCAGCAACCACTCCTCAGAAGGAAGATTGGGCAATCTACTTCCATAGAGATACTGCTTCGGAAACCCAAGGAGGGGTCACCATGAGTTGAATCATCTCCATGGCAGTGAGTTTAGTTTTAGGAGCTCTGGTAGCATAGTGCCAAAGGCACTTGACTGCAAACCAGAAGATTGGTAGTTCAAACCCACCAGCCACCCCTCAGAAGGAAGGTTGGGCAATCTACTACCAGTGATACCACCTCGGAAACCCAAAGAGGGGTCGCTATGAGTCGGGTCCTACTCGACGGCACATAACAACAACAACAACACCACAAAAGAAAATCAAACTGAATAAATGTCTTTAAAACACAGTTAGTTATAAACCTAACAATAAAATTTAATACTCAGAAAGTGAAAAAATATGTAAACTGAAAGTGATAAATTACAAATGTAAATAAAATTAAAATGGAGAGACTTAATGTACGCCAAAGGATTATACACATTCACCCAATGTACACCGTTGTTCTATGCAATTTAGTAATTATACATCCATAGTACTACATGTAAAATTCTTGGTTTAAATGTTTCAGAATTTATAACATTTCACATTTTAGAATGGCAATATGATCTAAATATTGTATATTATACAATACTCCAACTTGTTTTGAGCAGTATAATGGTCATATTTATTCCCAAAAGAGTTTAGGTCAGAGGACACTTGGTTGCCAAATTAGTTATAAAAATCATGCTAATTTCTCAGAGCTTTTTGAAATTTAATATTGCAAATATGAGATTGTGTAGTTTATTAACAAAACTTAATATGTTTCTTCTTATACTCTTATATTGAGTACAAATGTAATTACAAAGATGACATAGGTTATCTTGTTTTGAGTTTCATATTACTGAATAAACTTGATTTTTTTGAGTATACTATAGAAATTGGATAGTAAACATGGGATGTTGCTATGACAAGAAAAACAAAATAGCTAGGTTATCCAGTGCTCACTTGCTGGATATCAAGAAAGAATGTCAGTCCATGTAATCTTTTGGTAAAGCTTACATCTGCAATTACTTGGAAAGGAGACTGTTTGCAGAATAAACCTTTAGGTCTTAAGAAAAGTATTGAAAAACAAAACCTTTGTGGAATGCATTGATTCCTATTGGCCATGTTTGACTATGTGTTAGGATAAAATTAACTTTGTCTGGTACTTGAAATGGACAAAGTCTAGAAATTTGAGGACTTCAGAGTTAGAAGAATCAACTGCTTCTTGACTTTAAGCATTAAAGAGTAAAAATGAGAAAGCCTAAGGCATATATAATATCCTGCTTGTAAGGCAGATGGTCAGCAAAAAAGCCTAAGGGATACAGGATATCATGTTTAGTAAAATAGATGGTCAGTCAAAAAGAGGAAATCAATCATTGAAATAGATTGACACAGTGGCTGTACTAATGGGCTTAAGGGTAGCAATGATGGTGAGCATGGCACAGGACCACACACTGTTTCCTTCTGTTCTTCATGAGGTCACTATGAGTCAGAACTGACTTGACAACACCTAACAACAACAACAACAACAACAACAACAACAACAAACTACTTCCATGTAGTCGATTCTGACTCATAGTGACCCCATAGGACAGAGTAGAACTGCCTCATAAGATTTTCAAGGCTGTAAATCTATATGGAAGCAGGTTGCCTTATCTTTCCCTGACGGAGCAGCTGGTGGATTTCAACCAGGGGCCTTTTGATTAACAGCTCAATGCTTTATCCACAGCGCCACCAGAGCTCCTTAACACAAAAAAATCAGAATAAATGTGTCACCATTCTCTAAAATCTTGACAGCTTTAAATTAGTGAGTCTTTAAATCTAAGAGAGGTGTAAAGGGAAAAAGTTAAGGAAATGTAGCAGATCTGAGAAGTATTTCTAAAAAAGAACTGGGAGTATTGTTGCTGGTATACTGACAAAAGATAAAAGAAAAAACCTGCCAGAATGTAAAACCAAGGACTTATGAAGGAACACTCTTCAGGGCAAGGATCTCTCATAATGTCAGACACGCAGGATTTCAAGATTGCTGCAGACAATGACTTCTTTGTTTCACATTCTTGCCCTTTATAAATGGCAGTGTTTATTGTAGTTACTCTGTCCTTCTTATACCCTTTATATTGCTATGGGAGGCAAATAACTCATCTTTTAGGTTGTTGACTTGAAAATAAGGGTGTGATATCTAAATTTTATTTATAGACTAGCCCACTGTCTCTCAGAGATCTTGACATTTGCACTAGATACAGGGATGGGGCATTTGAGTCATCTCTTCTCAGAGAGGATGGAATAAGGTATATATTTGAAAAGAACACAGCAAGGAATATTTGAAGCTTGGAAGTGCAGACTAGCAGACAATAATGGTCACCAAATACCAAATATGCCATTTGATCCCTTGTATTTCTAAGCTATCTGCAGATAGATGGTGCAATGTGGAAAATTTTGACAAAGGGTAAAAGTAAGTGAAGTGTGTTAATATAGGTTGAAGCAGCAAAAAAAAAAAAAAAAAAAAGAAAGAAAAAAAAAAAAAAAAAAAGAAAGAAAAAAGCCAACCACAACAAAATGTCTATTTCTCCTTCTCTGCTGTGAAGACCAGAGTTTCCAGGGAGAGCAGTTAGAAAATGATAGAGTCTCCCTGAGACTGGGACCCTGCAGAGCCTGATCCACTGAGCACATAATGCAAGCATGAAATAAAATTTTGTAGTTTAAAGCATCTAGGACCTAGAGGATGATTTGTTACAGCAGAAAAATTTAGCCTATCCTGATAATTACAATATTTATGAGCTATACATAGAAAGATGGATGAAGATAAAGAGAAAGACATATTCTTTTTGTTTTGATCTTTTTCTAAGTAAGATTTTATAAGTTTATTTGAAATACAATAGAATAAAGGAAACTGTAACTTTTTGTATTATATACAGTATCATTTCTAAGTCTTCTTTAATAATTAGATTGACTACATTTGTTGCTGCAATGAAGCCACAACATTTCTGTCTAAGGTCTAATGTTTCCAAAGGTTCCAGTACAAATAAACATAGTCACTGACAGATTAGCTTTTTAGGATGAGTTAAATAATGTATTGTGAACTAGTAAAATTCATTGGAACATAAAAATAAATGTATTTTCATTTAGTTCTTTGTGTTTTGCTTCAGCATCTGGAAGGTGGCAGATATTTTTTAAGTAATACGTCCTTGATAAATCACTATCATAATGCTTGCACAATAGTGAAGCACCATTTTATTGAACATTTATTTGGGAGCTTGAAATATTGGTTGTATTGTAGATCAATCCCTCTGATAACAATTTTACCTGCTTTGAAATTTGCTATTTCAATTTAATATTGCCAATGGTTTTGACCTGCCATTACTTTTATTGTTTAGATTACTATTGAAAATATTGTTGTGGGAAAGAAGTAATATTCCCATGATTTTATTATTAGACCACTTTTCTTATACACAATGCCAGAGCTCTACAAAAGCATCAGGCTCTCAGGTCATATGGTATCATTTGTATTTTTTATGACTAGCTCTCAGGGTTCTCCACTAAGAATAGCAATGGTGATTTTCAGAGCTATGGTCATAGCAGTTCACCACTGCAGGATAAAAAATAAATAAATTGCTCCAACTTTGAAAATTTGGTAGCATATTGCAGGAAAAAGAAAAAGAAATGATAACTGTTAGAGTTTTGTTATTTTACTCCATGAAATTATTAGATATTCAATTATGAAAAAGGCAAGATTATTAAAAGGATGCAGAGATTGTCTGCTTTAAAATATATATATATATATATATAAGCTCTGGTAGCATAGTGGCTAAGACACTTG
>NW_006921973.1:1763916-1791715 GCF_000298275.1 Orycteropus afer afer
GAGTGGCTGGTGGGTTTGAACTGCCAGCCTTCTGGTTAGCAGTCAAGTGCTTTAGCCACTATGCTACCAGAGCTCCTATATTTTATATATATATATGGCACGGGGTACATATCTATAAAATATAGTTATATACCATCTCTCTAAATATGTATATATGTGTGTATAATACATGTACATACATAGTAAATTTCCATTAATTACAGATTTGTATTTGTTATTGTTATTGTTATGTGCTGCCTACTTGGACCTGGCTCATAGCAACCCCTTCTTGGGTTTCTAAGGCAGTATCACTACGGAAGTAGATTGCCCAAACTTCTTTCCGAGGAGTGGCTGGTGGGTTTAAACCACTAGCCTTCTGGTTAGCAGTCAAGTGCCTTAGGCACTACACTACCAGAGTATTAGCTAATTCTCCTATTTGCTAAAAAATATTTGTGGTATGTTCAGTCATTTACAGACATGCCTGTGCAAAAAGCAGAAGAAAAATTCTTACCTGAGGTTGAACACAGCTGACTCTGTATTCACTAATTCAGTGTTTGCAGGGATTTTATAGAATATAAATACCCTAAATAATGAGAATGAACTTCTTATAGACACACACACACACACACACACATATTCATATACTCACACATAAACATATACACACACATATTCAGAGGAAAAAATTGTTAGGTTTTAGATCTGTTGTACACATCCCTCCAATATGACCTTCTATACAAAGGAACTACCAATCTGGAAACAATACAGATTTTTAATGAGCAGGCAGGAAGGCATCACAGGCAGGAAGGTGTTGGAGAAAACAAGTTACTACTCTGAATCTTTCCTCAAGTATAAGGGAGGGAATAGAACTGAGCTACTCTTATTTATATCAGAAGAGATAAGGTGTAAATTGTAAAATGCCTTACAAATATAAATTGTGTCCTTTCTATCATTCCTTAGGTTTACAGATCTCAGTTGTTGTCCAGAGAACTTTATTGGGCCTTGAGATGCATTCACAGTGTCTTGTTTCTTATTATAAGAGTAGTGAGTTATCATTTGCCTTTTTCCACTGTTACTCTCTTATGAGCATAGAGTGGAGATGTCTTGTGAGATATTATGCCAGAAATGCAAGGTATTCATGAATTGTCCCTGATTTTTAAATAGCTGGGAGACCATTAGAAAAAGGGAGTTAATAACTAATATAGATTGCTCTGTGGATATCAAATCAGAATCTGAACATACATGAGCACATGGAAAGTAGCTTTTATTACTTACAAAAAGAAGCAGACAGTATCCATCAAATGAGCAATCCCCCTAACTCAAGAACTTTTGGACAGAGATGGAAAAAATTTTATGTTCATCCTGCTACGCACCATAGATGAGAGACTCAAAAAGGGACAATCATATGACATACTGTTTTCCCCTGCCTTCTGGAAGATGCCATGTTTGACGTAGAGAACTCTTCCATGCAAGCCTTCCATGTGGCATCAGATATGAGGGACTCAAAGGGAGCCCTGCCTTCTGCTGACCACCCACCACTCCGTACCAAGTAGGCCTAGTTAGTTGGGCTGTATACTTATGCTACATGTACTTCCACCTAGCACTGTAGCTGAGGGAGCATGAGGTCCCTTGCTTGGCCATTTTTATACCCACAGGGTTATGTGATTAGGATCTAAGTGACCCATTAGAAGCACAATATCACTTCACATCCTGACCACCAAAGGAAGTGGGGAGGTCAGACCTTGTCACCTAGCCTGAGATTATATCTCTATTTATATTTACACTAGCCATTAGATTTCAGAGAAATGTATGGTGGTTTGTTCCTGAAGTCCAAAGATGCTAGCAGAATGAGGAATGGGGAAGATAAGGATGCCAGACTTGTCTGAAGGATTGCATCCTTACATGTCTAGAAGCTACATGTCATAGTCTATTACAACAAACGGAATGCAGAAGAAGTTCAGAGAATCCTGAAGTTCTCTTAAGCCAGTCATTAAAGATATTGGTAAATATGTGGAACAACACCAGCCTTCTAAATAAATACATTTTGTTTTGGATGGTATAATTATTTTTCACAAATAAATGCTACATATTTATAAATGGTTTATAATAAGCATATATCTGATTTATTATGGCAAATAACTATAAAATATCTTACATAAATAAAAACTTTTTGGGATCTTCAGTAATTTCTATGAATGTAACAGCTCTTGAGATACGTTTGAAAACGATTGCTTTAATGACGTCCATTCCCAGCTCTGTCTTACCCATTCTCAGTTATAAGAATCTATATAACAGACATAAGGAAGCTGTGCCAGTGTTGTTTCTAGGGTTTAAAGAAATGAAGATGACGGTCTCTCCCTTTCCTTTGGTCTGTCCTTCATGGTTGCAAAATGGCTGTTTCTGCTTCTAGTCTACGTTTTGCTCAGAAGGAAACAGGAAAGACTGAGAATGAAGAAGGGACCATACCTAAATCTGAAAAGCAAAACTTTACCAGAACTTCTGCCACAGACTTCTACATATGTCACATAGGCCAGTATCTTACCACATAGCTACTAGCACCTGCAAGTTGTTTTATATTTGGAAATATCGTTGTCCACAACAAAATCAATGTTCTGTTAGTATCAATAAGAGGAGAATGGATGGGGTAAGAAACTAGCTGCAGCTGTCTCACCTGCTGTTTTTGCATGGGTTCAGATAGGGAAAAAAAAAAGCCACTGAAGGTTTTATGTGAACAAGGAGTTTAAAATGGGAAATAGAGTTTACATGAGAAAGAAACTGGGAAAGTGAAGAATGTAAGAGAAAGGCAGAGAATTGGAGAAACATGCTTAACCTATTTAATCTTAAAATACTGGCATGGATGGAAAATCTAGAACCTGTGGCAAGTCCACGAAGTTGCACACATCTGGCCACTGTGAAATCTGAGCCTTTGGAGAGGCTTGAGCTATCTGCCTAGGTTGATATGGGACCTTGCTGAGAGGTATTTGAAAGTTTCAGTGTCTGCGCAAGCAGCCATTTCAGTGGAAATTGCTCATCTGTGGAAGCTACCATTTCACTGCATTTTGATATGGACTGTGGCTGACTATCACGTGTTTGTCATAAGAGCTTCCATTTCACTTCCGCCTTCCACATCTCACAAGAATGACTTTCACTGGCAAACTCTAACCTGAAACTGTGCAAGTAAGGGGATTTTGGGAAAGAGTCTCAGTTTTAGAATGGTAACAGTGGGGCTATATTCATAATAAACAGTTTAGCACCACTGCCAACAAGTATATAGTGTGCATGATATATTTTAATTTGGAGTACATAGAATAAGCACAGTCATTTAGAAATAGCACATACTGTTCTTATTCAAACAAATTCAAGATCCTGACAAACATAAGTAATATAAAAAATGTATTGTAGGGGAAAATATGGATTTAGTTTTGATTCAATCTATAAAAAAAAATCTTCAACTACTAAGAAATATGAAGAATCACTTTTCATTATGCTACAACAAAAAATGGAGAGCATAACCTCTGTCAATACTGACACTGGGAAATTCATTCATTTGCAACTTTCAAGAGTTTTATATCTTTCTTAAGGAGAGCTGAAGGTATAGTCATAAAAGGTGGTATAGTGCCTAAGGCATTTGACTGCTATCCAGAAGCTTGGCGGTTCAAACCCACCAGCCACTCCTCAGAAGGAAGGTTGAGCAATCTACTTCCATAGTGATACTGCCTTGGTAACCCAAGGGAGGGGTTGCTATGAGTCAGAGATGACTGGACGGCACACAACAACAACATAAATACTTGAGGAAGTAATTAGTCAATTAAGAATTAAGCCAATTAAGTAGATTGAAATTTTATTTTTAATTTGAATTCCCTTTTCCCCTAGTTTTTAAAGCCTGGAACTATAACACACATCTTATTTCAACTTTCCTTTTCCACACAGGTCACTTGTGGCTAAAGCTTTATATGACAAAGCTCAAACTCTACTTTTCTAAATGAATTGCTCTGTATATATTTATATGTAACTTCTCTCCATTCTTTCTGGTTCTTCTCAATGACTGAGTCATTTAAAAAATATATATTTAATTTCCACTGGGTTCAGTGTGCTTGTTGGTCTTTGGAGAAGGGAAAATATAGAGAAAAAACACAACATTGCAGTGGCTCTCAGAGACATACAATTATTTCTCCTTTGTATTTCCTTGGGTCTGTTTTTTTCCTTGATTTTCTTTTATGGTTGGTTCTGTGCAGTGACCCTATCATTTCAAATTAGTTTCAAACCACATCCCAACAAAAGCAGCCCTTCCTACTACAATGATGAAATCAGATGTGATAATGTTTGTGAAAAGTCTGCCAAACAAAAAGCATTTGTTAAATACAATGAATATGATTTTATTTTCCTGTCATCTCTCTAAAGTTTATATTTCTTAAGGTACAAGCTGTGCTTTATTCAGCCTTGTTTTATTGTGGGCTCTAATTAATATCTCTGTTATTTTGAACACTTTACTGAACCTTGCAAAAGAGCATCAAGAAATGCAGAATATAATAACATCCATCTCATAAGATTGTTTTCAGGATTAAATGTGATAATCCATACAAACTGCCAAGCACAGCACACATAGAAACACTGACTAAACTATGCAAAGAACAATCACTAGTATTTATTTATTGGTAATTATGTAAAAAAAGCATTTTGCTAAGTTTTTACAGTAATTATCTCATTTAATCTACAACAGAAAACTTATGAGGAAAGTATTATTATTAGAGCTATAATAATTATTATTGTAGTTTTAACACTTAACTAGCACACTGATTGACCCAAAGGAGACACAATAAATATTTGTTAAATTTTTGTTGATTTGTGGACTGTAATTTCCCTGGAGGTCTCAATTAACTGTATCAGTCAGCATTCTTGCTAGCAAAAGGATCTAACTGCAGCAGAACAAAGAATTTATTAAAAGACATTAGATAGCTCATAGAATCAGCAGGAAGGCTGGAGAATCTGGCTCAGAGGCTCTGCCAGGAATAATCCCAAATCTCATAGCAGGAGTGATTCCCTGAGGACATCAAGGAGCAAAAGCTTCTGCCGCTGGCATATCTCACCCCTGGTACAAGACATTGAAATCATCATTATCAATACTGACATCGGAAAATTCATTCAATGCAACTTTCAAGAGTTTTGCATCTTTCTTAAGGAGAGCTTAAGGTATAGTCATACGGTCTTCATTTTGAAATTGATATGCAAATGTGCTTCAAATGCTGAATTCTCAGAAATTTCACTCAAGTATCAGGATCCTGAGTTTTCATAAGATTTTTTAGCATTCCTCATGCACAGTTAGGCTACTTGCTACTCTTGTTTGCCACATATTTTCATTATGATGTTATTAACATAATGATGTCATTAACACAGTACATTCTGCATCATGGTGGAATGATCTATGACCCTGTGAAGTTATTTGTGGCATGTAGGCGGAGAAATTGTTTAATCCTAGAACAATAACAGGATGTTTAACACTTACTCCAGGCACAAGAAAGAAAATTGCTTCCAGTATTCTCTGTTTCTCTGATAGAAAAAACAGTTTATACCAGATAAGAAAATACAAATCCAATACCAGAAACCATGCCACCATTAAAGCTATTACATTTGGAATAGTTTTACTTAGATTGACACTGTGATGAAGCTATAGCCAAAATGATGGTTAGTTGGTGATAGAATATGAATACTATTCTCACAATTTTCAAGTGTTGGATGGATCTCAAATTCCTGATATTGTCTGAAGCACAACAAACAAGCGATATTAATTTGTATATATATATTTTTCTTTTCTTTTCTTCTGTTTGTTTGTTTGGTAGAAAGGAGAAGCTCCATTTTGTCTTTCTTACCATAATGCATTTTATTCAATTGTGGATTAGGAAGTCAATGTGCTTCTTTTGTAAATCTTTAAACAGAGACTGCAAAATACTCATGGGATAAACTAGGGTCCCTTTGGTCCTAATTTGAGGTAGATTCAGGGAAAACCAATATTGCTACCTTAATTCTTAAGGCTAAACTATGCTTCATAGAATTTTGTGACATTCATGTTCCCCAAGAATACTCATTAGCTCACAAGGCAACGGGAAGAATTGCCCTATTAAAGTTGTGGGTGCAGGACTTGTGGGTCTTTGAAATTATTAAAGACTGGTAAGTGGATAGAATAGCAGTCTTCTCTCATGATGATTCAAGTTAGGCTTTGGTTGCCAGCCTGCATCATTTTTTTTTCTCCCCCATTTATACAAATCAAAGAAGACCTCCCAGCACTGGCCATAGTTTTCAATCCCTAGGGATCATAATCTGATTTAAAAACTCTAAAATTCCTGCAGGTCACACTTTTCTAAGGACATGTTGTCTAGTTGTCTATTATAGTCACTATGTCTACTGTACCTCTGAAGATTAGTAGCTTCTACTATATCTCCATCACAGTGAGGTATCTGTATCCTCACTGGCATCAGAAAGCACATCTTTTTTCACAATGACTTTCATACTCTAGCTTGTGTCCACAGCCTATAGAAAGCAGCCAATACAGTTATCATCAGAGATGCTGGCATTTTTCACTAATGCATTTTATGTCTTTATCTCCAAGAATGATTAGAAAGTTCTTGATAGTCTGTTGGAAAATTAGTCTTCTCTTAGGTTTTGTTCTGTAGTCCATAGGGTACTATGAGTTGAAGCCAACTCAACAGCACCTAACAACAGCATAGGTTCTTTCAATAAACTTCTCTAGAACATGATGGGGAATTCTGGTAGCATAGTGCCTAAGGCACTTGACTGCTAACCAGAAGGCTGGCGGTTCAAACTCTTCAAATCCACCAGCCACTTCTTGGAAGGAAGATTGGGCAATCTACTTCCACAGTGATACTGCCTCAGAAACCCAAGGAGGGGTCGCTATGAGTTGGGTCCAACTCGACGGCACATAGCAACAACAACAACAGAGAAGGATGGGTGATAGAGCTGGAACATGACAAAAATAGGCTTTCTAATGAATGTTACTCTTTTGGTTTAGATTACTGCAGTGTCTGGAAATAAATGATAGTCCATCAGACAGGGCAAGAGGTGCTGTAATTCTGGGCAAGGAAATAATGGGTTCATGCTTTATTGTTCTGAGTTAATCTCAATCCCCCTGCATATCTACCTTCCATGCCTCCCAAGCAATTCCTTTGCTAACTTTAATATAACAGGTCTATATTCTATTTTAAGAGCTCTGGTAGCATAATGCCTAAGGCATTTGACTGCCAACCAGAGAACTGGTGGTTCAAACCCACCAGCCACTCCTTGGAAGAAAGGTTGGGCAATCTACTTTTATAGTGATACCACCTCAGAAACCCAAGGAGGGGTTGCTTTGAGTCAGGTCTGACTCAGCGGCTCATAACAACAACAACAACATATTCTATCTTAGAATCAATTTTATTTTGAAGCTCTACAGTTGAAAGAAAGAGATAAAAAATTGTCAAAGTCTTTGAAAGTCACTGGTATTCATTCTGTGTTTGGAGAAGAAATTATAGGACTTTGAACTCTTTAAGAGCTCTAGAGCCATTAACTAGAAAACCAAACTCACTGCCATGGAGTCGGATCTGACTCACAGTGAACCCTCCTTGGGTTTCTGAGGCAGTATCTCCAGGGAAGTAGATTGTCCAGTCTTCCTTCTGATTAGTGGCTGGTGTGTTTGAACCACCAGCCTTCTGGTTAGTAGTCAAATGCCTTTGGCACTAGGCCACCAGAGCTCTTATATATCCACTAGAAGTGACCACTTTACCCATCTTTGAATGTTTCATGCCCTTTGCTCAGTTCTAGGCAGGCATATAGCCCCAAAAGCCAAGCCAGCATCAAGAACTCCATTCCAGAGGAGCACAGGTGGTAATTTTGCTGGTAAACTACAACTCTTAATATTGAATAACTTTACAAAGCCGTTTGTCCCAAACATTCTAAGATGTCATCTCCACATTCTCCCAGTTGTCATGGGGAACATTTCCAACAATTACTTCTGATACCAGAAGCTCTGGTGGCATAGTGCCTAAGACATTTAACTGCTAATATCTATCAATCCAGGTTCTTTTTGCAAGTAAGAAAAGCAGGCTCTTGCTGACTCAAAAGTGCTCCGGTGGCATAGTGCCTAAGGCATTTGAGTACTAACCAGAAGTCTGGTGGTTTTAACCTACCAGACACTCCTTGGAAGGACAGTTGGGCAATCTACTTCCATAGTGATACAGCCTCAGAAACCCAAGGAGGGGTTGCTATGAGTCGGGTCCGACTCAACAGCAGTGAGTTTGATTTTTTTTTCTTTTAATATTTTAGCTAACTCAAACTGACAATGAATTTATTAAAGAAAGTACATAGAATAGCCAAGAATTCTGGAAAACCATGCTTTATAGTCAGGGCAATAAGTGATATAGTGATGGCCTCACAGCAACCTTCAATGAACACTGTGTGGATGTTGAACCATGACTATTTAACCACTATCTCCTGGGAGAATTGCTGTAGGCTCCTTCTTTGTCTTTGAATCAATAGCATATGATCCAAAATATGGGTGAGTTAAAATTAATTTACAAAGTTTAGATGCATGTCCATTCTAGCTGTAAGGGCACTGAAAAAGTGAATACTTGGCATTTTCAGTTTCTATAATTATAGATAAAACTCTGTCTAGGGAATTTCCCAAATATTTGAGGAGAGTTAATAAGCCAGACATTGCAATGAAGGACAGACAGATTATTATATTTGGTTTAACTTGCTTGAGAATTTGAATATAAAGTATAATGTATGTTTCAGAAAATAAATAAATTGAGAAAAATACAGCTTACATCTAGGCAGCTACTAAGGAAGTGGGACTTGTTTCTGATTCATGTTCTTGTGTAGATACCACTTTGTGGCCTCATATAACTGGCCAGTTGACAAGTTATTGTATAGGTTTGCCATTTATCTTATTGTATTTTGTCAATTTCAGTGTAAACTTGCTGCCCATGGCATATAGAAAACTAGAGTTGGTTTGTGCTCACTCCAAGTTGTATTAGTGATTTACTATAAAAGTTGGGAAAAGTCTAAACTGATATAAATAATTCAAATAGTCAATTAGGAATATTTTAAGAATAAGAGTTTGTAAAGTAAAGGTAGACCAGCACTACTTGGGATTATGGAATCATTCAAAATATGTGTATTATTTGTACTCTCTCAAGAATCTAATGTCATTTCAGTCCTCGGTAACTTTCTGACAATCAGGACACCCACTGGCCTAATTTTCTCTCACATCCTAATTTCTATCCAGTTTTGTCAATCTTGTATTTTACCTACTCAAGGCCAGAATTTCTATTGTATCAATGTTTTCAAATAGTTTATGAACTAGACTGATCTTTGCCATTACAATCAGAAGGTAGAGAAACCCTTACCCTACTCACGGAAACTGGATCTCATGAAACCAGAAATGTTCTTAGTAGAGGATAGTGTGGTTGGACAATGACTTTGAACATCAGTGATAGATGCAGTTTGATGGTTAGCAGCTTTGGAGGTAATAGTTAGTATAAGTCTAAGCCTATTATATGCCAATGGTTCTATGAACTTATTAATTACAGGAAAGTTTGTGTTACAAGTCTGTGTTATTGTCATATATTTATTTCAGAAAATTCTCTTTTCTTAAGTATTAGCAGGAGAAATGAGTTTGATTGGTAACATAAAATCAGCAATGATCATAACTTCTGCTTAAAGAAAAAATGTTTGCATGAATTCTTCTTATATATCTAACACATTTCATTGGCTTATTTTCTCTCTCTTTTTTAAGATGACCCATATTCATATTTTTACATGTTTTTTATGATAATAAAAACATAATATTTTATTATTGTAACAAGACCATTGCTGTGATTTCATAATTAAAATCATCCATATTTAATGATTATTCTTACTGAGAAAGATATTTTCAATATGCCAATATTCAAATCAATCCAGAGAAAAGGTTTAAATATGAACTAGTAGATTTTTGTTTTCATGTTTAGCAAATAATTAAATAAGGCCATTTTATTCAGAAGTCTGAAATAGTGATATGTATAGGGTTTCTGTGATTTAGAATCAACTGTACAGCAGTGTGTTTGGGTGGGGTTAAATTGAGATTGATAATTCAAAATTTTAGATGTGTTTTTATATTTATTCATAATATTTATTTAAAGTTTAATCAAATTAATACATTCATATGGATTTATAACTATAATATAAGGACCAGTTTTCTCTCTCAAACTTCCACATCCATAGTTCTACTTTCCAGTGACCACAGCTTTTGTTTTAGATTCAATTTGTGAATCTATAATTCAATAAATAGCTTCTAAATCATTTTTTAAAATCTGATTGTGTAGATTTTTTCAGAAAGTAACTTCTATACTCTTAACAATAGAAAATTTGGAATTCTTTACAACATATTTGAAAATATATCCTATAGCAGTTGCAAATACAAGTAACTGATATTGGAAAATGCATAATCAATTTGCTAGTCAATGCCTCTAATACTCATTAATACAGGCAGAAATACAAATCAGATTACATGTATTCATGGATGCCCGTTTCATACCTTGAACATTTTGAGTTCCTCACCCTCATCTATTTAGTTGAACTCTCAAACATAAAAGTGAAAAAAGCATAAAGATATAAATGCATAAAATCAGTATGTAAATGCTGTGGTGTTAATATGCATTTTTGCTGACAACAGAATTATATGAGCAAGGATTCTCTGCATTTTGCATACAGAATTGCTCCAATATAATTTACATGAATGATTATTTAAAGATTAATTGACTTAATATTTAAAGAACTTAAGTCTTGCCCAAAATATGATTCCATATGTTAGAGGGGAGGGAGAGAAAGAAAGATTGAGATCATCGCTTTCAAAATTAGCTAATTAGATACCAAATGCTAACTAGGGATTCTACTAGAGAAAAGGATAAAAAAAAAAGAAAAAACTATTTTTATTATTTAAATAAAATAATTTCAGATGGAGAAATAGTTATAGTCTATAGAGTTATTGTTGTTGTTATGTGCCATCGAGTCAGACCTAAATCATAGCAACCCCTCCTTGGGTTTCCAAGACAGTATCACAATGAAAGTAGGTTACTCAAACTTCCTTTCGAGGAGTGGCTAGTAGGTTTGAACCTCCAGCCTTCTGGTTAGCAGTCAAGTGCCTTTAGGCACTAAGCTATCAGAGCTCCCTCAAACAGTTAACCTGGTCCCTAGCTATCAATTATTTGTCTAGCTAGTTATCTATTATTTATCTATAAGTTGTCATCTAACCTAATTCCCTTTGCCTCCACATAATTTATTAATATTATACATTTCCCTTTGTATTATCTTTTGCTTTTGTTAAGACTATGACTGACTATAAATTCCTCTCCATATAGACATTGTTTATTATCACATTATTGTTTTTTTTTTTTAATTTTCCTATCATCACAAACTATGCTGATCAAAATTACTCAATTAATACATATTTAATAAGCAGGTATTTACAAATTAAGATCTATCTAATAACCTAGATACTAAATTTAATATTTCTACATACTAATGATTTTTTTTAAGTCTATTTATCTCAGAAAGTACAGGTAGCCATTATTTGCTTATAACTTGAGAAATAAATAGTATTGTATTTCCTACATAGCCCTAGAAAACATTTTTTGGCATCTTCTAGTTATTATATTTTCTCTTTAGAGTTATGTAAATTAGTTTATATAAATATATAATAATAGTAAATTTATCATTCAAATTTTATTTACATTACTCAAATCCAAATTTTATTAAATACAAAAAAATGAAGGTTGTTCATAGGAATATTTCTGGTGATTCTGTTAACTTCTATGTGAAATAGATTTCAGATACTGAAGATGTTATTTTAGCATTTGAAACTGTTACATGACATTAGCTAGTCATTTTTTTTAAATGAAAGGTTTATCCATACTTGTTGTCAGAGACTGAAACATCTGTATGCTCTGTGCACAACAGGTGTTCAATAAATATTTTGGATGACTGTCAGTGTTAACTCTTAATGACTTCATAATGATGTAATTATTCAAATGTCATGTTATAACTGTTTCTTAGAAAGTGCATATTGACATTTTTGAGTTGACATTCACCATTGTATATGCTTAGACAAAATAAATAAATTCTACTTTAAAATGTACTTTAACTTGACTAATATTTACTGACTTAGAAACTTTTCCAATACTATTCTAGAATTGAGTGAAAATAATTAAAATATGCATACCCATAACACAATAAAAGCTTATCAAAAGCATTCAAGTAAAGGATGACAATGAAATGAATGATTAGTTTTCAAAGCACTGGCATCTGCTCTGTGTTTAATCCAAGGGATGCTTTCCAATTTTCATGCATCAACTCCTTTATTCAAAAGAGGGAATTTCTCAAAAGAGACATATGGGACAAAATTAAATGTAGGCTACTGCCAAATTGGAATTTTTAAAATTTATGCATTATTTTATAAGTCACTTACTTATAAAATGATTTGAATATTAAATATAAATATTAAATGCATAGGTTCTCTTCTCTAAAATATTTTCCCATCATTTTTTGCTAAAAGAAAAAAAAAATCACTTTCTTTTCTTTTGTTTTATTTTTCCTTCTTCTTCTGGTCAAAATCAATTAATGTCCAAAGGATACAGTGCTCTGAATTTATTTGCTCCAGGAAAAAAAAAAAAAAAAAACACAATATTCATGAACATAATTTAGTATAAATTGTTAAAACATATATTTCCAGCATTAATGAAATAGTTTAGATATGAATTTTTAAATAGTATTAATGAATAAATAAATATGAATTCATCGCTCTAAATATGTGTATGCAGTAGCAGTATTTAACTTATCAGATGTGAGTTACACCTTTTAAGAAATATTGAATGATAATTTGGTGATTTAAAAACACTACAAAGAAATAATACAATTAGTGGGTATTATTTTTTATTTATTTTTATTTTTTTGGTTAAGATTCAGTTGGATGATAACATAATACCTGAAACTAGAAGTGTTTAATAACAGCTATTTATAATGTCATAGGATTTTAATGCTAAATGATATTATTATTGTCTAGAACTGTGTGTTTCATTTATAGAAGAGGAAATTAAGGCACAGAAAGACTCAAGTTTAATGAATAGCATATAGCTTATTATTTTCAGATCGGATACTAAAATGTGGTTTGTACTGAATTGTCAAGTGATACTTTAACCATTGAAAATGTTTTCCAAGTCTTTTGGTGAGGGTGGTGGTGGTTGTGGTGTGTATATAGTGTTTGTGTGTGTGTGTGTGTGTGTATGTATGAGTGGAGAAATTTCAGTCATGTTTTACATGGAAAATGGATGCAGTATGCCATCCTTAACAAAATAAATCTTTTAAACAGGTATTAAAAGCAATAAAGATATATCTTCTAAATAATTATTTGTAATAGATACTTCAAAAGAAAGGGAGATTAAGAGGAAAGATTTAACTATCTTATTGTTTAGATAAGAAGTAGACCTATAGATTAGTGTTTATTTTACTGTGAACCTCAAAACCACTGCCATAGAGTAGATTCTGACTCACAGCAACCCCACTGGGTTTCTGAAGCAGTAAATCTTTAAGGAAGTAGATTGCCCGATCTTCCTTTGCAGAGTGGCTTGTGGGTCTGAACGCCAACTTTCTTGTTAGCAGTTAAATGCCTTAGGCACTATGTTTATTCCTATAGTAGGCTAATCAGTTATTTAAAGGAAGACAGTTTCAGGCATGATATTTATTGTTACAGAAAAAAAAAAAAAAAGTCAGTGCTTTAGATTCTTTTATATTATTTTTCTCTTTAATGTGCACTTACATTTTAAACTAATATGTCATGAGAAATTAGAATAGGATAAGTTAAGAGGAATAATCACAATATATAATTGAATATTATGATTTTCAATGAAATAGCTTTTTTGTCTTTAAGAATTAATAAAATCATTTATTAATGCTTATATATATATTTATAGACCATATTAATAAATTTTCTGAATTTTTTTCTTTAATACACACATTTAAAAAGGTTTATTAACGCTAATGCAAAAAATCAAAGTTAGATTAATGACCACAGTATGGGAGAAAGTTCATTCAAATACCACCAAAAGGAGAACATGGAAAAATTAAATTGTATTTAGAACTTCTCTGCCAAAAATAATTGCATTAGAACAAGTTATTTTACCTGTATTCTACTAAAGGAAGTTCTACTAAAAGACACAAAACAGAAAACTATTCTAAAACAATCATATCTTGCTATTGATTCACTATCCACAAATAAAAAATTGTATTTATTTATCTTTAACATTAACATATTAAATGTATTTTGGTGGAGAAGGGAAAGTAATTGTTTCATAATTAAAGTGTTGAATTTTAACATTTTTCAGATGAATTCAAGTTCTTTATGAAAAGGCTACCCATGAATTATTTCCTCAACACATCTACCATAATGCATTTGTGGACAATGGATTCTAATTTTCAGCGCCGTTATGAACAACTGGAGAGCAGCATGAAGCAACTTTTCCTAAAGGCACAGAAAATTGTTCACAAGCTCTTTAGCCTTAGCAAGAGGTGCCATAAACAACCCCTCATCAGCCTGCCAAGGCAAAGGTAAGATATTTGTGCCAACATAGAAAAGCTGAGGATATTATTTTGACAGTAAACTCTATAGTTTTGAATACAGGTATTGTAATAGACATAGAACAGTGGTATTTATATTATTAGGTATAATACGGAAGTCTTAAAATAATTATAGCTATTTTCCAAAATAATAGTACAATGGGGAACATATACACGAACATCTTTTTTGTTCTTGTTATCTTCTTTCATTTTCAAAATCAAGAAATTATTCTTTTTCCTTGTGATATTTACACAACAAATGTCCAGCAAAACCCAGGGTCTTACTGTTATATTATGAGCATAGGAAGAAGGCAAGATCACAAAGTGAAATTTATAAATATTTAATCTTCAAAGCAAAGAAAAATAATTCAAGAATTATTTCCTCCTCCAGTATTTAGAGAACCATCAAAATAACTCTACACAAAGTTCTGAAAAATAATGTGTAAGTTTCTAGCATTAATTTGAAGGATAAAGGATAGATGACAATTAAAATAAATAATTAATTAAATAATTGTGACTGAACTAATTTTGGATATTCTAGTTTTTAAGATTGTGACTGTAAGATATATTGACTGGTCAGTGTAAAAAAAATGTATTTATGTATTTGAGACTAGGTTAAAAATACATCAATATGATAGACTAAGTGGAAAAATATAGAGCAATACAACAAAATAAGTCAGCATTGTCCTAGTATCTCTGTTATTAAAACTTTAAATTTAAACTTGATGTTTTAATCACTGAGAAAAAAATGCACTGACAATAATTTTTTAAAGTTTCATTTGGAAATGTATCTATCATTGACATCTTGGTCTCTGTTCATAATTCATTGGCTTTTAGTATGTTCACAGACTTGTACACCTATCACCACAATATAAGATTGGAACATGTTCACTACCCCAAAAGAAAATCCAGTTCCCATTATCAGTCACTTCACATTCATAATACCCATCTTTAGTAAACCACTCACCTACATTTTATAGAGTTCTTATGGCCAACCTTTCAGTTACCAGATGAATGCAAACCATTTCCATCACCTATGGATTTTTTTAAAAATTACTATATACAATTTGCAAGACCTTTTGATGAACTGAATGTAGATGTGAAGGAGAGATTGGCTTCCATGATGACTCCTAGGTTTCAAGCTTGGCTACCTAGTAAAGTAAAAAGAAAAAAAAAAAATTAAAAAAAAGGAAAGAAAAAGCTTAAATGAGAATATATACACAACATTTGTGACCATTACCATTGTTGTCAAGTTGTATCCCACTCATGGCGACCCCTCCTTAAGTTTTTGAGGCAGTATCACTACGGAAGTAGATTGCCCAACCTTCCTTCCAAGGAGTGGCTGGTGGGTTTGAACCGCCAGACTTCTGCTTAGCAGTCAAATTCCTTAGGCACTATGCTACCAAAGCTCCTAAGAGATGGCCCAGTCTACCGGGCGGGGAGCGGCTGGTGGGTTTGAACTGCCAGTTTTGAGCTTGGCAGGCGACTGCCTTAGGCCCGAGGTCATCCCCTAAGACCACATTTGTGATAGAATATCAATTAATATTGTGTTATTAAAATGTGTGTGTGTTTAAATTATACCTTGCCACCACTCATAAGATATATTTATATGTCTCTCCTCATAACCCCAATGACATTCCCTACTAAGGCATTATGATTGAGGGGAACCACTGTTACTGATAATGATAGATTTCATGCTTCAAATGTATGGGTTAAAAGCCATATGAAAACCACTGAAATAGATAGTTGCAAACAAACAAAATAAAATAGGTAAAATAAAGATAAGCTGGGTTGAGTGGCAAATGGATGAGTTTGGATTTTACTATAGTGACTTTCATGGGCATATTAATCAAGTTCAATTACATATAGTTGTATAAATCTGAAGCTTAGAGAAGATTTGGGCAAGTGGGATAGTAATTATCAATTCACATGAAACCATGAGCTCTGAAGATAACACCAGGAAAAATATATAACCAGAATCTGAGGATATGTTTAAGGAGTAGGTAGAGAAATTGAACATATTAATGGACAGATAGTGGGGCATATTGTATGGTATTAAAGTATCATAACAAATAAATTATAAGATGAAGATACAAATGCCATGCATATGCAAGGTTTGTAAGGAAAACATGTGAAAATCATATTTGAAACCCAATAATATATGAAAACCTAAACTTTAAATGCTTAATTTTAATGACAAGCCAGTAACAATTCTGTGGTTCTGATGCTTTCTAAAAAACAATTTTAAAAATATGTTACTATAAAGTATCGATCATTTGTTATTGTGCATTTAAAAGATTTATCCTGGCAGTAGCTCTTAAGGTCTCCATACAATTTATTGGAAAGTTTTATATATATATATAAACTCACTAGCAACCCCAACCCCTCTTTGGGTTTCTGAGATGGTATCACTATGGAAACAGATGGCTCAATCTTCCTTCCAAGGAGTGGCTGGCAGGTTTATATATATATATATACACATGTGTGTGTATATATATCTATATTTTTCCCCCTATATATGTGTGTATATATATCTATATTTTTCCCCCTATAATACATCTAGTTCTTTAACTGTGAACTGACTTGCTCATGCATATTTTGAAAAATTTTCTCAGATGATTCTAGAGGGCAATTCTGATTAAGAATATTATGAGCTTTAACAATTGAATAAGGAACTCTTGTGGTGCTGTGATTAAGGCATTTGGCTGCTAACCAGCAGGTCAGTGGTTCAAACCCACCAACTCTTTGACTGGAGGTAGATGAGGCAATCTACTTCCAAGGCAGCCTTGGAAATCTTATGGATGTCCCTGTGAGTCAGAATCTACTCGAAGGGGGTGGGTTTGGTCTGAGTTTACTTCAGTTAGAAAAAATATCTTCTAATGTGTTATCAAATAAGTATATAAATAACAAATCGTCAGGAAAAAAAAAAAAAAAAACATAAAGATGTATTATTTGGAGTAGAATACAATAAATACAGAAATAAGTCTTTTCTTTCTAAAACTTCTAAATAAAATAAATCAAAGATCACCAGAGGTTTTTCTTGACTTTTAAAAATAATTAACACAATTATTCATCTCACACACAAGAACAATACAGACTCTGTTAGATGAAAGATTTTATTGAATTTGAGGTTTTTATATTCCATCACCATTTTTCTATTCCTATAAATGTGAGATTTTGTTTCTGTTTGACTTTTTTTTTCATTTTAATAAAATGGCATTAAGAGAATTATATGTGTGTGTGTATATATATATATATATATATATATTACAATTTGTTTAAAGAGTGTCAAAAAGGTATTTGTATACTAGTGAGGTAAGTTTTTAAGCATTTTTGGAAAAGGAAATAGATAAGCGATAGCAATGACTCACTTCCATTGAAAATTCTATTTTGTGTCTTGTCTTTATGAAAAATTGTCTCAGTTTTTTTTTTTTTTCTTGGACTTTTCCTACCCTAAGAACTGTGTTTCAATGACTGATTTTGCAATATCTTGAAAAACAAGCAAAAATAAACCAAAATGAGAACTATAAAAATACATGGCCATGTATAGCAAGATTCGTTTATACTTTCTGTGAACTGGCAGATAAGTTGAAGTTACTTTTTAGAACTACAGTGTAGTTCTTTATATGTGATAAGGAATGATATTCAGATAATTCTCACAAATCTGCACTGTCACCATTATTGCTCTCAGGAATTCATGTGACATCAGGAACCCTTTTCTTACTTGAACGAACTCTGAAGGCTTTGATAATCTTATACATTGGAGGTAGTTGATTTTTGTTGCTAGTCTACAACTTATCAGACAAATGACAATGAGTTATACATTTCATAAAGTATAGTGAATGCAGCAATTGTTGGAAAGCATTAATGTATATCTTAAAGAGTAATTCAACTACATTTTTTTTTGGGGGGGGGGCGTGTTCTAGTAGCATGGTGCCTAAGGCACCTGACTGCTAATCAGAAGGCTGGAAGTTCAAACCCACCAGTCACTCCTCAGAAGGAAGGTTGGGCAATCTACTTCTATAGTGATACTGCCTTGGAAACTCAATGAGGGGTTGCATGAGTCGGGTCCAACTCTACAGCACATAACAACAACAACAAAAGTAACAAAACAGGCTAGGGTAAATAGAAATAATACGTTAAGTGCGTATTGATGCAATTTTAACAGTCAGCTGTCTGGGAGACATGAAATAAAAATAAAATAAAATAAAATAATAAATCACTGATTCGTAGCATTTGCCAATTTTTGTTGTATAAATATATCCACTATGGTTTATTTCAAACTAACAATGTGATGTCACTGAGTATAGGGTTAGGGAGAGATATGTAAAAGGAGCTCTTCTGAGGTAGTAGATGAAAGCTGCAGTAGAATGCTGACATCTGATTAACATATTGTTCTTCAATAATAATGGAAAGTGACATATGATGCAATCATTTCTGTAATGTCACAGAGAAGAATAAGTTTGAGTCTATGTTATACTTCTCTGAGAGCTATATCATGCACTTTCCAAAAATGCTCTAAAATTGAATGCAACAAACCAGGCATGGTCATGATAGTGGGTCAAATCTGCCTGGAACCTGTTTTCTTTTTCTTTTTTTTTTTTTTTTAACCAATCTGTAAACTAATTATTTATGTTTGAAAATAGTTGAAAAATATATGAAATTCACATTTGAATGTCTAAGTTTTATTAGTACAAAGACACATTAATTTCTTTGCATATTTTCTACAGCCACTTTCACATAATAATTGTTGTTGTTGTTATTTGCCATTGAGTCGGCCCCGACTCCTAATAATGGTACCAAAAAAAACAAACTCACTGCCATTGAGTCAGTTCAGACTCATAACGACCCCTCCTTGGGTTTCCAAGGCAGGATCTCTACAGAAGTAGATTACCCAGTCTTCCTTTTGAGGAGTGACTGGTGGATTTGAACCACTAGGAGCTGACTAATTGTGATGGAGACTGTATGGCCCTCAAACTGAAAAAAATCTCATTGCCCTGTAGTTGATTCTGACCCATAAAGATCCTATAGGATGTGACAGAATGACTATAGGATTTCTAAGGCTATAATGTTTATGGAAGTAGACTACCTCATATTTCTCCCAGGAGGTGGCCATCTTTTGGTTAGTAGTCAAGTTGCTTTACCACTGTGTTACAAGGGCTGCAATATTGCCCTCATAGCCTAGAATGTTTACAGTCTCATTCTTTACAATATTTACCAAACAATGCTCTAACATAATAAGCACTTGTTCTTAAAAACATGTTTTTTAGTATTTTAATTTTATTTGTATGTCAGTCAAAACTATAATTATATGTCACATTTAAAGGCAATCTGGTAGCACATTCTGCTGCTATCCAAAAGGTCAGTGGTTCAAACCCACCAACTGCTCTGTGGGAAAAAGTTAAGGCAGGCTATTTCCGTAAAGAGTTCCAGCCTTGGAAACCCTATGTAGTAGTTCTACTGTCTTATAGGGTTGCTATGAGTCAAATATGACTCAGTGGCAGTGGATTTATTTAGGTTATACTAGAGACAGGATATTATAACAACCTCAATGATATGTAGATTTGTTATTCTCCTTCAGATTGTTTTAATCTTTAATTTCTAGTATTAAGTGATAATGAATATTTAATAACAAATGTTTTAAAATGTGTGTCTGTGTATATACATATTTAAAGTGCATATGTTGTTGTTGTTGTTATGTGCCGTCGAGTCGGACCCGACTCATAGTGACCCCTCCTTGGGTTTCCGAGGCAGTATCACTATGGAAGTAGATTGCCCCATCTTCCTTCCTAGGAGTGGCTGGTGGGTTTGAACTGCCAGCCTTCTGGTTAGCAGTCAAGTGTGTTAGGCACTATGCTACCAGAGCTCCCTAGTAATTGGTGAAAAACAAGGCTCCAGAACTGACAGAATTCCCATTTAGATGTTTCAACAAACAGATTCAGCATGGGAGATGCTTAATCCTTTATGCAAAGAAATTAGGAAGACAACTACTTGGCCAACTGACTGGAACAGATCTGTATTTATGACCATTCCAAAGAAAGGTGCCCCAACAGAATGTAGAAATTATTGAATAATGTCATTATTATCACAGGCATATAAAATTTTTCTGAAGATAATTGAAAAACAGTTACAGCAGTATGTTGTCAAGGAACTTCCAGAAATTCAAGCAGCACTCAGAAGAAGGCATGGAATAGGGGATATCATTGCTGATGTTGGATGGATCTTGGCTGAAAGCAGAGAATACCAGAAAGATGTTTACCTGTGTTTCATTGATTTTGCAAAGGTTTTTGACTGTGTGGATCACAGAATAATTATAGGTAATATCACAAAGAATGAGAATTGCAGAACTCATAACTTACTGAAGAAGAACCTGTACATAGACCAAGTGGCTGCCATTCAAAGCAAACAAGGGGATGCTGTATAGTTTAAAATCAGGAATAGTGTGCATCAGTTCTTTTCACCATGTATATTCAATCTGTATGCAGAGCAAATGATCTGAGAAGCTGGACTATTTGAAGAAGAATGAAGAGTAAGGATTGGAGGAAGACTTATTAACAACCTGTGATATGCAGAATACACAACATGTCTTCCTGTAAGTGAAGATGACTTGAAGCACTTATTGATGAAGACGGATTACAGTCTTCAGTATGGATTACACCTCAACATAAAGAAACAAAAATCTTCACGACTGGACCAATTAACAAGATCATTATAAATGGAGAAAAGATTGAAGTTGTCAGTGATTTATTTCATTTTATTTGGATCCACAATCAATGTCCATGGAAGTAAGCAGTAAAGAAATGAGATGATGTATTGCACTGCCTAAATCTCTGGTAGCATAGTGCCTAGGGAACTTGACTGCTAACCAGAAGGCTGGTGGTTCAAACCCACCAGTCACTCCTCGGAAGGAAGATGGGGCAATCTACTTCCGTAGTGATACTGCCTCGGAAACCCAAGGAGGGGTCGCTATGATTCGGGTCCAACTCAATGGCAGATAATAACAGCAACAAATCTGCTGCAAAAGACCTCTTTAAAATGGTAAAGAAAGAAAATGTAATATTGAAGACTAAGGTGTGTCTAACCGAAGCCATGGTATTTTCAGTCACCTGGTATGTATATGAAAACTGGAAAATGAACACGGAAGACAGAAGAAGAGTTGATACCTTTGAATTGTGGTGTTGGCAAACAACTGAAAATACAATGGACTGCCTAAAGAATGAAAAAAAATCTTCGCTGAAAGAAATACAGCCAGAATCCTCCTTAGAAGTGAGAATGGTCAGACTTCCTCCCGTGTACTTTGACAATGTTGTCAGAAGAGACCAGCCCATGGAGAAGGATGTCATGCTTGGTAAAGTGAAGGGTCAGCAAAAAAAAAAAAAAAAAAAGGAAGAACCTCAATGAGATGGATTTTCACAGTGACTGCAACAAAAGGCTCAAACATAACAAGAATTTTGACAGCGCAGAACTGGGCAGTATTTTGCTCTACTATACACAGGTCACTATGATTTAGCTGACTCGATGCCACCTAAAAATAGGAGTAGGGGAGAATAAAATAAATGACTGGAAATATTGGGCTTAACTATAGCTGTTAAAGTGTTTGGCAATGTTCTCCCTGCCCCCTGAAGCCCTCTTTAGAAATGTGATTCAGGCATAATGTGTAGAAAATTTGAATGTTCATTCATCTATTGAAGTTTCTACTGACAATTCTCAATTTATAGATAGTAAGAGCTCAATAAATATTTATTACTTTTCTTTGATAAATTTCTTAATACATTAATTCCAATTTATAGAAGTATACAATGATAAAAAGTTATTACTTTATGCAAAATGTTTATTGCTCAATAAAAAGTAGATCATATGTTACAATATGTATATCATGTTTTGTTTTGTATTGTTTCTCCCTTCAGGAGGTGAATTCCCCTCTCCTAGTGGCCACATTTATATTATATAGTTAATTAGTTCAAGGATGGGCACCTGACCTTTGTGTAGACAGAGTTATTTTCCAATTTCCTTTTCATAGATACTTGAAACAGGGTCAGTCTCTGTAGGTCAGATACTGAGATGTGAAGTGAGAAGCCTTTTTAGCCAGTCTTTTGCACTATACAAGAATTCAAGACAGTCCATGGTAGACACCAATAAAGCTTGCCTATGGAGAAAAGCCAAGACAAATAATTCTGGTAACATTCAAACCATTGTTTCCATTTGGACCCCAGGTCCAGAACTTCCCTTCTTTTCCTGTGGTTTCTTTTTTCAATTCTGGGTTCTGCAACTCAAGTGTGATTATTTTTCCATCACAATATATCCCCATGTAGTTAAAACTGTAAAATGCATGCAAGGAAAATGGATATTTTATTAACACTTGCATGGAGAGAATAATGATGAATAAAGTTTACATCATCCAACATAGAAGAGATTTATAAAACTCATTGTATTTAAATTATACTTGTTCTTTTCTCTAAATTCCTTTCATCTCCTTTCAGCACACTTTCTTTCTTCCCTCTTTATGTTGATGACTTTCCCGGCATTTATTTCCTCTCGTCATCTTACCCTCACTATTCACTCGCATCCTTTTCAATATATCCTCTCTCCACTGAAACATTTCTATAAACCTTCTTTCCTTCTTTTTTTTTTTTTTAATACAGTAACTTGGGTCTTTTGGGTTTTCTTATTTACAACATCTCATTCATCTTCTTTTTCTTCATGTAGTGCCTCCTCACCTGCATCTTATATTTTTAAGGCATTAATGGATTATAAATAGCATGTGTTTTCTCTTTTCAATATTTTTCTTTTGAATTTTCTAAGTCATAATATTTCTTATTGTCATTAGGTGTTATCAATTTAAATTTCAACCCATAGTGACCCCACATGAAGAGTGGAACTTCCCCATAAGTTTGTCTAGGCTGCAATCTCTGTGCTTGGTAAAGTGGAGGGTCAGTGAAATAGGGGAAGATCCTCAAAGAGATGGATTGACACAATTGTTTGCAATGATGGGGTCAGATATAACAAGGATTGTCAGGATGGCACATAACTGGACAGTGTTTCATTCTGTTGTACATAGGGTTGCTGTGAATCGAAGCCGGCTTGATGGCTCCTAGCAACAACAACACAATCTTTATGGGACCAAATTTTCAAGTCTTTATCCCACAGAACCACTGAGTGGGCCATATTTTTGTTTAGCATCCAAGTGTTTAATCATATGGCACCAGGGCTACTTACTGTCCTTGAAAAAATTTTCTCTTAGAGCATTAAGTTGATTTCCTTCACTTGTAACAAAATAACACTTTCCAGCATATATAAAATCTAATAAAAATGTGGATCCATTTTGAAAATGTCCTGTTTTTGCTTTTTTTTCCTTTGGACTCATAGTAACCTTATGTGACAGACTAGAAAGCCACAGTTTTTTAGGTTATCATCTTTATGGAAGCAGATCACTTATCTTTCTCCTGTGAACTGCTGAGTGGGTTCGAATCACCAATCTTTTTGTTAGTAGCCAAGCAGTTAATCATAATACCACCAGGGATCCTTCAAATATGTCCTAGAAGCAGGATAAAAAGAAGCCCATAAAATGTGATTTACCTGTGGTAATCTTCAGTATGACATGATGCTTCATAGAAATAGAAGAGGATCATCAAAGTCTAGTACAGTGATTGTATTTGCAACTTTTTGTATTTTTTTATATACTATTTTGCCAAATTTTTAATATTCTTGGATTATCTAGATCACAATATGCATGCACGCACTGCCATCAAGTCGGATCCGACTCATATAGACCCCTCCTTGGGTTTCCGATGTGATATCACTATGGAAGTAGATTGCCCAGCCTTCACCATAATTGCCCAGGGTGGAGAAAGCCTATTTGCAAGAATAGAATACTGGCTGTGGGATAGAGATAACACAAAATCATAAGTTGTTGCTAAGTGTAAATAGCTAATTACATAAATTAATAAGGGAAAGTCAATATACAATATTTAAAGCAACAATATAAGGCAAATATAAATATTAAATATTAGAAAAATACCATATTTTGTTTTGCACATTAACCAAATGGAAACATGGAGTGACAAATTGCAATGCCTAAGGCATTTGACTGCTAACCAGAAGGCAAGTGGTTCAAACCCTCCAGCCACTCTTTGGAAGGAAGATTGGGAGATCTACTTCTGTAGTGATGCTGCCTCGGAAACCCAAGAAAGGGTTGCTGTGAGTCGGATCTGACTTGACAGCAGTGCATTTTAATGGTACAAAATAAGTATAGATGTGGAAAGAATTTTAAATCTGTACCAGAGCATTTTATATGTAATTATCATTCATTCAATAAAAGTGACCAGGAATCACACTTCTTATTTTGCATTAAGTATTAATATTCTTAATAAGCAAACTATATACATGTGTTTTGTTTTTTTCTTTTAATAATGAGCAGATGAAAACTTTGATTAGATAAAAATATTTACATATAATATTACAGTATTTATTGCAAGAAAGCACAGCTTCAGCACATGTAAAAAAGACACTGATTTATAAGACACATTTTTCAAACTATTGTGAGTCTGAACCACCAGCCTTCTGGTTAGCAGTCAAATACCTTAGGCACTTTGTCTGCAGAGCTCCTTTTTTTTGGTTATCCACCTGGGTTAAAAATAATGTTACGGTTATAAATAATACAGCAGAGTCCTGGGTGGCACAAAAGCATAAGTGGTTGACTACTAACCTGAAGGCTGGCAGTCCACCCAGAGGCCTTCGAAAGATTAACAGTCTTGAAATTAGATAGTGCAGTTCTAAGACAACTGAAAATAACAACAACAGATAATACTCTTCGAATGGAAAATAAATAAAAAGAAAGAAAGAAAGAAAGAAAGGACAGGGTGGAGAATGTTTCAACCAGCCTATTTTATTTATTTTTTGAATTCTCTCCTTTTTATTTTTTTCCATTGTGCTTTGGGTGCAAATTTGTTTTACATTCAGTAGTGCATGCACATTTGATTTCATGGCCCCAAGAATACCATCCCCAACCATAAAAAAAACTCTTCTCCCTATGGCTACTTCCTCCCTGTGCCTTTCTTATCTATCTATTACTCTGTCCAGTTTTAGTAGCTTTCTTGCTTGTGTGTTTATTTTTTTCTTGAAGAGTCATAGTCCATGCTTAGTGAACAGAATCCCCTCTCCTGTTTGGTGAGGTGGGTTTGAAAGAGAGGATTCCTCCCCTTTACTTCCCTTTACTCTCCCCACTTTTGAAATTATTCATACTCAAATTCTAGCAACACATTTACTCCCCACTCCTGTAATCTTAATCAATAGCTTAGTTTTAATTGTGCTATAAGCACAACTTGATCACTTGCTTTCAAAGGTCTATTTACTGAAAGTGAAGTTTCATTTGGAGTTCTCTTTGGTGCAGTGGTAAAAGTGTTCAGCTGCTACTCTAGCATATAGTAAGCATTCAACAATTTAAATTTTACTGTAGAGAAAAGAGTAAGCTCTAAGTCGTGATTAACTCAAACCTACCCAAACTCATTACTGTCAAGTACATTCCAACTCATAGTGATCCTGAGGTACAGAGAACAGTTTCTTAGGGTTTCCAAGATTGTAATGTCTGTGGAAGCAGCTTGTGGGTTCAAGGATTCACATAGACCCTTCTGTTACCAGCCAAATGCTGAACCATTGCGCCACGGGGGCTCCTTTGATTAACTAATGACTGTCCTTTTCTCAGAAGCTCTGGTTGTTCAGTGGTTAAAGCGTTTGACTGCTAACTGAAAGACCACTGGTTCAAACCCACCAGTTGATCCACAGAAGGAAGAGGTGGCAGTCTGCTTCCATAAGCATTTCAGCCTTGGAAACCCCATAGGGCAGTTATGCTCTGTTCTGTAGGTTTTCTATGAATTAGAATAGACTCAATAGCAACAGGTTTGGTTTTGGTTTTAATTTTGATTTCTTTATAATGAAATCATTACGAAACAATGGTAATTTAATCAAATGACTGTTCTCTATATATTGTTCAACATAATAATTATTTTTTAATCCATATAGTAAGAATTTACTTTTTATATCTATTTTTTCATATGTCACAATCATTTAAAGCACAAAAATATCTTATAAATATGGAGATTCAAATGCTGTCTTGTTTGGTTTCAATATATAATGGGAAACGGTTTAAACTGTGTGTTGGTGAAACTGGTACAAGATTCAAAGAATTGCTTGGTGTTAAAAGATCAATGCTTTTTTTTTTTTTTTAATTTATTTAACTAATGGGTCTGTAACATATAGTGGTTTGGTTGTTCAAATTCTTGCAGCTGAATTAGAATATCCACAAAATTGTGACAGTATGAACATCCACAATAATATTTTCAAAATTAGAATATAGCAACTCTAGGTTGGGCAATCCTACTTCCGTAGTGATACTGCCTCGGGAACCCAAGGAGGGGTCGCTATGAATCGGGGCCGACTCGACGGCAAATAACAACAACAACAACAGGTGCACACTGCTTGCTAAGATAACAGTGCATTGGCTTTTGGAGCAAGAACACAATAGTGATTGTTGTTGTTGCTATATGCTGTCAAGTCAGACTCAACTCATAGCGACCCCTCTTTGGATTTCTGAGGCAGTATCACTACGGAAGTAGATTGCCCAACCTTCCTTCTGAGGAGTGGGTAGGGGTTTAAACCACCAACCTTCTGGTTAGCAGTCAAGTGCCTTAGGCACTAGGCTACCAGAGCTCCCACAATAGTGATAAGAATACATTTTGTCCAAGTTAATCATTTTAATTACATTATTTATGTAATACTTATATACTGGTTTAAAGGATAGCCTCCCAAGTTATTGATATTTAAAATAGGGATGTGGCAGTCAGAATAAAAAGTTAATTATAAATTTCCTAGGGCAACTTTCATTTTTATTTACATGTCTTCACCCTGTCACTGTACCCCTTTATCTTCCAGAAAAGAAATGCGAATTGTGTGGCAAAGTGTTTCAGCCTTGCTAGTATCAGGTATGATATTCAGATGACCAGTGCACACAATATTCCACTACAATATATGATTTCACTATGTCTATTATCTTAGCAAATTCTACAGCTGTGATGACAGAAATCTATGATGACCTTGACCAGCAGTTCTCAAATATTTTACCTCAGCAATTCTTTATACTTCTTAAAATTATTGAGAAATTCAAACCTTTTTTTTTTTTTTTTTT
>NW_006921973.1:1792044-1794254 GCF_000298275.1 Orycteropus afer afer
CAGGGGTCCATGATTATCTTCTGTGTCTGTGTTAATTGGTTTCCCTTTTCTTTGTTGAAGAGGGTCTGTGCAATCCTTCTGCCTAGTCCGCCATCTTGCCAGAACTCATATAGTATGTTTTATAATTCTCATACAGAAG
Organism: Orycteropus afer afer; assembly: GCF_000298275.1. Taxonomy (NCBI): domain Eukaryota; kingdom Metazoa; phylum Chordata; class Mammalia; order Tubulidentata; family Orycteropodidae; genus Orycteropus; species Orycteropus afer. Next base: position 1,792,184 of record NW_006921973.1, read on the forward strand.
ACAAAATAATAATAATCTTGCTCAGCTACTTTCATCATTATTCTTTCTTCACATGTGGTAGTTTATATACACATACAGATGTGTGTATATATATACCAGATAATTAAACTATGTGACTGAAATCCCGATTTCTTTTCCTTGAGCCATACACTAAGACACTATCATCTAAAAGCAAGTGGCTTCATGAATCTACAAAGATTCACTACCTCAAATCCCTAACACTGAAAAAAAAAAAAAAGAATATCTTTGAAGCACTTCATTTGAGGCAGCCAGTACAAGTTAAAAGTAAGTGAATAAATTTCAAAAATCAATGTCAATTGAAATCAAAATCCCCTATTTCACAATCCAGATGCACTTCAGACAGCAACAAATAGAACGGCACAAAAGAACACTGATGTGACAAAAGAACACAGGAGAAAGTGAAGGTCAGTTTGTTGTGGTTGTTCTATTAAACCCAGCAGGAAGGCTTCATGTAGGTTTCTCAAAGGAAACAAAACAGATCAAGTCTGAGGTAATACCTTTTATTGAGCTGAAATAAAATAGTTCATACAGCTGAAAGTTAGCTATAAACAAATATGAAAACAAAGTAGAAAGATTATAAAAAAAAGCCTACCAAATTTAAGAGGAGATTTTATATATACATTTCTCCCTCTCTTTCTCTCTCCATACATCTTCACTTATATATTAAAAAACAAAGAGAATAATACATGATTGTGATACAAACACATGACTTTTGTTTCATAAAGTTAGCTAAATTCCCACTGAAGGAAATAAATTTACATTATCATTTGAAGTTATGGAGTTATTCAATCTATATTTAAGAATATAGAATGAATTTTTGAAATTATTCTGCAGAAAACATCTGACTGCATTACAACTTTCTCCATGCAAGTGAAATATTCACTGAAGTAACAGTGAGTAAAGGAAACACTCAGCCCACACCATCAATAGCCTTAATTGCAGAGCCAGGTACATACCATGAAAAAGGGGGACATGTTAACTAGTTATTAGCTAGCATGTATCACAAGCACCAATCAACTATGTGTCAAGCATGATTCTAAGTGTTTCCCCTTCCTTAACCAAACCAAAGTCACTGCCATCAAGTAGAATCCAACTCATAGTGACCCCTCCTTGGGTTTCTGAGACAATATCTCTATGGACTTAAATTGCCCAATCTTCCTTCTGAGGAAGAGCTGGTGGGTTTGAACTGCCAGACTTCTGGTTAGCAGTCAAATGTGTTAGGCACTATGCCACCAGAGCTCTTGTTATGGTCCTTAAGTCATTTAAAACAATGCTGCAAGATAAATAGTTATCTTCAGTTTACAATTGAGGAAAGGAATTTTCAGATAATTTAAACAATTTACCTGTTTATTCATCTAGTGGTTGTGGAGCCAGGATCCAATTTAGGTGATCTTGCTACAGAGCTTAAGTGTTTAATCTCCACCACACAGTGGTTCTTATATTTGCCATGTTTATTAGGCAAGGTGCTTCCAGCTCCTGCTATCCCTCATCTCCCAGAAATTTGTTTGGATATTACATTTTTGTAGCAAAACCATGCAGTCATGGAATGGAATCATCTGAAAACAAGAAAGAGTTTTGCAAGAAAAAAAAAAAATATATATAAATATAAATTGTTGCTGTTACATGCCGTTCAAGTCGGACCTAAGTCATAGCAACCTCTCCTTGGGTTTCCGAGGCATTATGGACATAGATTGCTCAACCTTCCTTCCAAGGAGTGGCTGGTAGGTTTGAACCACCAGCCTTCTGGTTAGCAGTCAAATCCCTTGCCACTATACTACCAACTAGTGGCTCTTTCTGGACCACAGATAGGCTGATTGAATTTCCATCTTTCTTCCCCTAGGGAGAAGCAGAGGAGTAAAGTAGTTTGTCAGGACGTCTTCTAGTGAGTGAATATAAAGTCAAATACTGCAGTCCAATCTGTAGAACAACAGAGAAGCTGATTCCTTGCTGGTCTTTCTCTGCTATACTGTTACAACAAGAGACTTTTTTCCCCTTATTGTCATACATACAAGTGAACAAGAGATTGTTTTTTTTTTTTTTTATATCTTTT
>NW_006921973.1:1794354-1800459 GCF_000298275.1 Orycteropus afer afer
TTTGAATAGCGGATGCTATCATTCTCATAGTGGCAGACAGATGTATTCCCAATATCTATTTGTAAACAATAAGAATGCTAGAATTTGATTATTGATACCAAATACAGAAGTTGTTCTTGAAAGTGATAAGTTCATATTGCACACTTTTGAAAATTTACTACCAAATATACAGTCAGAATAGCCTGCCAATCAATAATTCTTTCCAATAAAATGATTTCCTGTGGAAATGGGAGCTAACTGAGCTCATAACTGAAAGTACTGCACAAGTCGTTCATCTTACGTAACCGTTACAGTTGTGTGTGCAGCACAAGTGCTTTCTCTGTCTCTGTCTCTCTCTCTCTCTCTCTCTCTATATATATATACATATATTCCATGTTCACTGATACATACTGACAATTGAAACTCAATAAATTAATTTTTAAAATGTATTTTATTTGTAAAATTCTTAAATCAAACTGACTTTCCTTTTGTTCAGGAAGTGTGTATTAGAGAAGAACATTTGTTTATATGGACAGCACTTTGTTGCCATTGCCTTGAATTGTATCTGACATTGCTTTTGGCACTATGGTGAAAACCTCAACACAGTGCAAAAGAAAAGTTATGGTTAAAACCTCAACACAGTGCAAAAGAAAAGTAATGTTGGAATTTTTATAAAAACAGTCTTGTTCCCCTTGATAAGATTTTGAGCTCCCTCCCTGAGGTCTGTGGACCACAGTTGGAGAATGCTGACCTAGATCAATTTCATCTCCACAAAAACACCCAAAAGACATTGAACATTAATTGTGAGAGAACAATAGAAGTTATTTTCCTTTTTCCTTTATGCCCTCTCTTTACAAATACAGTTCCTGGTTTTGGCTGAGCACATAGCTGCCCACACCTATTAGGCTTTCTTGAAACTAATTTTCACATATGACTAATTTTAACCAAATGGTATAAGTGAAAAGATTATATGAAATTTCTTAATTGAGTCCTTAAAGGAAGAGGAATGTATGCTATATGCCTTCTCTCCTTCCAGCTGACTAAAAAGCAAATATTACGGCTGGAACTAAAGAATGTAAAGTGAGAAAGTTGAGGATGGTAGGGCCTACACTCTTCAGAATGTTTATATTTGTGTAATTAGGTGAGAGAGGGATAAACTTCTACTTAATCTAATCTACTATCATTTGAATTATGTGCCTGCAGCCAAACTTGCATTCTAACTAATAAAGGGAAATTACTGAATGGCTCAACCTGTTTTATATTTCAGAATCGTGATTTAATTAAAAATGTCATTTATATTTTAATAAATTAACTTTTGCTGAAGTCAATGTTATGTAGAGAAAAGTCAGGACATTAATTTCCCTTATATTCCTATGTTGCAAAGAGCTTTTCATTATATTTTGAGTTGCATCCTCTTCACAATGACTTATCAGGCATATTATAAATAGAAGAAATTTAATATAGATATCTCAGAAGGAAGATGAGGAAATCTACTTCTACAGTGATACTACCTCGGAAACCCAACGAGGGGTTGCTATGAGTCAGACAGACTCCACGGCAGTGAGTTTGGGTTTTTTTTGTTTTTGGTTTAATATAGATATTTTCAACTTGTCATTGAGAAATGTAAAAGATAAAGCAATTATAAAGTACCCAGCACATGGAAGACACTCACATATATTTTTTCTTATTTTCTAATTCATTTCCATGTCCATTTATATTATCCATTTCCAAACTACAAGTTTGTATAACAGTATCCTATATAATAATGAAATTTGTCCAGAATATGTGCTCAATGTGTTTTGTACTCAAATTGTTATTCTACAAATAGTAAACACTATGAATGATAGTGCTACTCACATATTATTACTCTTAGTAAACTGGGTGCAGATTATAGTGATGTGGGAAGATCAACTTGTAAATGAAATAAGGAAAAGAGAGCACTACTGAGTGTGCCTTCCCCTTCTTGGTACAGGGCCACTTCTAAACAACAGTCAAAGTACCAAAGCATTGCCCTCATCACTCGTGCAGCTTCTTTTCACACAATTCTTGGTGTAGCCTAAACTTCAGCACTCATTGCTCTAAAATAGCTTTTAAATGTAATATTCCTATTTTGTAATAGAGAGCCATAAAGCCTCCTTTTGCTCAGAAATCATTTCACAATCTTTCAATTTAATATACCTTAGCACAAAATAATTGTTTTTCATTGTGAGATATATATATCTAATATTTGACATTTCAATATTTTTTACATATACAATTTAACAATATTAATTACATTCATTGTATTGTGGAACCATCACCACTATCTCCTTCAAAATTTTCTATCACCTTTATTAGAAGCTCAGTGCCCCCTGAGCAATGATTCCACTCCTGTCTCCCTCCTTGATAACCACTAATAGATCTTGGTGTCTATACATTTGCTTGGTCTAGATATTTTATGGGAGCTCTGGTAGCATAGTGGTTAAGACACTTGACTGCTAACCAGAAGGCTGGTGGTTCAAACCCACCAGCCAATCCCCAGAAGGAAGATGGGGCAATCTACTTCCATAGTGATACTGCCTCGGAAACCCAAGGAGGGGTCGCTATGGGTTGTGTCTGACTCAACGGCACACAACAACAACAACAACAGATATTTTATACAAGATCTTGAAATATCTGTCCATCTGTGACTAAATTATTTCACTCAGCATAACATTTTCTAGGTTCCTCCACATTGTGGTATATATCAGAACTTCCTTTCTCATTATGGCTGGGTAGTTTTGTTTATTCATTCATCTATTGCTGATCATTTAGGTTGTTTACACCTTTTGGTTATTGAGAATATTGTTACAGTGAATATTGGTATGCAAATATCTGTTTGCATCTTTACTTTCAAATATTTTGCGTGTATATCTAGGAGTGGAATTGCTTGACCCTGTGGTAATCCTATAATAAATGTTTCAGGAAACAACAAACGCTTTTCCATGGAAGCTACACAATTGCACAATCTCACCAGCAATAGATGAGGGTTCCAATTTCTCCACATCATCATCAACACCTGTTTTTTGTTTTCCATTTTTCAGCCACAGTCACCTTAGTGGGAGTAAAGTGATATCCACTGTGGTTTTGATGTATGTTCTCCTATAACCTTGAGCATCTTTTCTTTTGCTTAATGACCACTTAAATTTCTTCTTCAGTGGAATATTTTATTTAACCAAGTTATACATGGGTATAAAACAATGTTTGTGTTTTCTAAGTAGATGACTTGCTAGCCGAAATGTGCTCAGGTAAAGGACATTTTTGTTGTTGATGTTAGGTACCATTGAGACTGTTTAACCTCATAGTAACTCCATGTGACAGAACAGAAATTCATTTTAAGCAGAGACAAAAAAAGAAAGAAAGAAAAGAGACAGAATAAAAGCCAAAGGGATTACAGAGTTGTGCCTCCTTTATGTTTCTTCTATGGATAAAAGATTGTGTGGAATAATAATAAAAAAAAAAAAAAAAAAACTTGCCATCTGTGCTCTTGGTCCCGGGAATTCCTTTGCAACTTACTATGTATACATGAGAAAGATCCAGCCTCAACCAAACACAGGCACTAGTTTATAGACAGCTGATATATATATATATATATATATATATATATATATATATAATGTTATTAGATCCAAAGGCCTTGTGACTTTTGGCAATTCTGTGGATTTAGGTGCATGTACATTGTATATGTGTAAAAAAAAAAATTCAAAATGACTGGTTACCAACTCACTAAGTGTCTAGGTAAAAATCTCATACTGTTGTTTTATTATTCTTTTAAATTTGTTTATTTTTTTCATGTAAGGAAAAGGAAACAGTGTGGCATAAAACATATTTTTGTAATAAAAGAGATTTTCCTTCTCTCTATCTTCCTTCCTTCCTTCCTTCCTTCCTTCCTCCCCTTCCCTTTCTTTTCCTTTTTCTTCTTTCGGTATGGAATCCCTGGGTGGTATAAACAACATATGTGGCTGCTAACCTAAAAAAAAACTGCTTGTTCATGTCCACCCTGAGATACTTCAGAAGAGAGCCCTGGTGATCTATTTCCAAAAGATCATGACTCAACGGCACATAACAACAACAACAACAGTACCGCTCTGACAAGAATATACCACAAATGGGATGACCTTAAAAAACAGGAGTTTATTCTTACAAGTTGAAGGCTTTAAGTCCAAGTTCTGAGTGCCAAGCTCTAGGGGCTGGGTGAAAGCCCCTCAGCCTTGGGCTTCAGCTCTGCCTTCAGTCTCTAGCTCCTGGCCCACCAGAGCTAGAGGCTTTTCTTCACTCAGACAGCTGCTGGCTGGTGAGGCTGCCAAGCCCAAGGTCGGCAGAACATGGCAGGCTGCTGAACAATGACACGGCTACATGCAGGGTCCAAGCATGCCATATGCCAGCTACTATCCCCAAGGCTTTTCCTTACATACAGGAAGCAGACCACATCCCAAAGGCAGCTACTCAGCTGCTTGTGGTAGATCCCACCATGGAGTTGATTACCAGTCTCATCATGGGGAATAACTACCACCAGCTGCTCAGCCACTCAACCAGGCCCAGCCAAGCTGACACACAAACATAATCATACCACCCCCCCCCATTGAAAATCCTGTGGAACACAGTTCTACTCTGACACACATGGAGTCACCATGAATTGGAGTCAACTTGCAGCAAATAGTGGTTAGCTATGAAAATGTCATTTCAGTGCCTCCCACTTCCCCTTCTGATTAAATTTCAGTTATTCTTCTTGATTCTGAGAACAGTTTTCTAAGAAAGATTGTCGCTCCCAAATACTTTGTTTTATTATTCTGATAATTCAAAAGAGTGACTGGCCAAATTAATCAATTGTCAGATCAGAAGAATAGGTAAAGAGCTCCAAAGAGCTGCCTGAACATTATGCTAACTTACCTGAAATAAAAATAATTCCTTATTCTAGGAAATCTTGGCACTCAAGTCTGTCATTTGCAAGATTCAGAATCCAGTGGTTTCTTGCATTATTTTGAGTGAGGACGTCTTTTAGAAAAATTCAGCATCAGTTCTTTATTTGACATTGATCACAGGTTCATTCAATAGGTCACCAGAGAGTAGTCTTTTTTCCTCACTAAGGAGTTGATGATAATCCACCTGTGTTCTACTATACAGTTTGCTTCGTGTGCAATATTAATGGTTGTTTCCTAAAATAAATGCATACATTTTATAAAAGGAATCATGATTAAGTAAATTTAGAGACTCCTGATTGCTATAATCTCCCCTGGAAATCTGCAATGCATATATGCATATTCAGTACACAATAATGTCCTGCAATTGGGAAAACTAGCTGGCTTTGTTTAAACAAGGATTCTCTAGAACCTAAATGCATATTTCTAAAACTTTAGTTTACTCACCAAAGTACATAGTTGAGGAATACTCTATTATCATTTCTCATCTCCTTTTTAAACTTTCTAGAATTATCCTCAATTGCAATATAGTTGCCCATCTACCACAAAATGTATGTTGTTTATCTATAGATGATAAATCTTACAAATGTTGCCTTTTTATAAATGAACTTCGTTTATTCAGTGTGTATATGGAGGGGAATCTCATTTGATTGCATTAGAATGCTAACCAGAAGGCTGGTGGTTCAAACCCACCAGCCACTCCTCGGAAGGAAGGTTGGGCAATCTACCTCTGTAGTCATATCACTTTGGAAACCCAAGGAGGGTTCACTATGGGTCGGATCTGACTCAATGGCAGTGTGTTAGTTTTTTTGGTTTTAGCCTAATACTAAATTTGCATTCATGTAGATACAGTATGCAATGACTAACCTTCATAGTATGTTTTTTTTTTTTTTTAGTTGTGATCTGAGTGAAAGTTGGAGCAAATTGATTTTCCATTAACAATTCATACACATATTGTTTCATGACATTAATTACAGTCTCCACAGTGTAACAACCCCTCTTCCTCTTCTTGTGTTTCCAGTTTCCATTCATCCTTCTTTCCTTTGGGCTTTATCCCTGGGCAAATGCTGTCCTTTTGATCTTGCATAGTTGGTTGTTAAAAGGAGTGCATATCTCCCTGGTGTTAGAGGTCTTTTTATAGGCTTGTCTGCTAACTGTTTGGCTGAAAGTTGAGCCACAGGGATGAGTT
>NW_006921973.1:1807651-1841865 GCF_000298275.1 Orycteropus afer afer
CAATATATAAACATTTCCTTAACTTTTACAATAACGGAGCGAAATAAGTCAGTCACAAAAGGACAAATATTGTAAGAGATTGTTTTTAATATACAGTTCTAAACACTATAGGAGCTCTGGTAGCGTAGTGCCTAAGGGACTTGACTGCTAACCAGAAGGCTCGCGATTCAAACCCACCAGCCACTCCTCGGAAGGAAGGTTGGACAATCCTACTTCCGTAGTGATACTGACTCGGAAACCCAAGGAGGGGTCGCTATGAGTCGGGGCCAACTCGACCGCACATAACAACAACAACAAACACTATAGATGGTAGCTCAATCAACATTTTTGAGGGGAAAAGAGTGACTCAAGAATTTATGCTAAGTAAAATGATTTCTAAGGGGAAAAGAAAAGGACATTCTTACAAATGCAGTGTCTCATATAAAAACTGGCCTTTTGAGAACATTACTTATTAAATCAAGAGATTCATAGAATAATCAACTCATCAATGATATATAAATTTTTTCCTAAAATCAACAATAACATTATCTTATTAGATTTAGGACTAAAAAAATATCTCCTATCATTTTTCTTATTTAACCTTACTTGGATGTTCTTCCAATAAAAATGAAATACCCAAGCAAACTTAACAAAAATAGAGATATTAATATTAAAAAATAATGTGCAATTATTGTTTGTAAACAACCAACTGGGATGAAGATTACTGACAAAATAAATTAATAAGCATAAATAGCCCACTAAGAGATGAGCAAAAATCAGTAAGAGAATATAAAAGACTTCATTTACAAGAATGTGAAACTAAAAAAATAAACTAAAACAAAATCATTCAGAATCTTAAACAAAACTTTGAAAAAAAATGGGAAACTTGCCATGTTTCTGAATAGAAAAATCTTATAAAGATATTCATTTGCTCTAAAATTAATATTATGCAGTTTTATGCAATATTGGTTAAAATTTACATGGAAAATAAAAGTAGACAAAAGTAGTAAATAATGTTTTTAAGAGGGACAGTAATGGGATAAGCCACCAGCCACTCCATGGAAGGAAGACTGGGCAATCTACTTCAGTAAAGATTTACTGCCTTGGAAACTCAAAGGGGCTCATTAAGAGTCGGATGGCAGTGAGTTTTAGCAGTGCTCTGACTACACTGCAGAGTTACACAAGGGAATTTCTTTAAATCTATGGCTCAACTTCTTAGCTCTAATTTGTGGGCAATAAACAAATGTTATGAAAATTAAACTAGTTTGTATTTAATATTCAAACATTTATTAAGCACTCAGAAAATATCTTTGATGATATTGATGATGAGAACAATGATGGTGTTGATTCAGTAACTGAAATAGTATAAAAAATATTGTAAAATCTGGAAATGGAACCAACTATCTGTAATAATTTGCTTTATGATTCCAGTAATCAGGTAGGCTACAGAGAAGAGAGAACACAAACATATCCATTGCAAGATTAACTCAATTTTCTGATCTTATTTTTTAAAAGTAAAGATTTATTAGGCCATATTATTTTACTATAATTTTAATAGAGTTAAAGATTTTAAGTGGAATTTTTAATATAAATTTATTAGCTGACTGGGAATTAAGAAATCCATTTCTACATCATTCTAGAATCAAAGAAAATGAACCAGGGATTTATGAATTCTGAGACAGACATACAAAAACAAAACAAAACAAAAAAACCTGCCATTCAGTTGATTCCAACTCATAGTGACCCCCATTGGGTTTCTAAGGTGGTAGTAAATCTTTACAGAAGTAGATTGCCCCATATTCTTTATGCAGAACAGCTGGTGGGTTTGAGCCACCAAGCTTCTGGTTAGTAGTCAAAAGCCTTAAGCACTACACCACCAGAGCTCCTTAGAAAGAAATACGTTTATTTACAGTAGATTATGTTACATTCCAGTAGCTATGAGACAACAAATTCTGGACTCAAAATTTATATTTTCAAATGCTTTAATTATAAAAGAAGATAGAAAAAATAGAAAGTTTTTTAGAGCATCTATTTCTTCATTTTTTTTTTAGCAAATACATATTTAATTTCTTTTGTAGGCACAAGAGGTACATCACTGTGTAAAATCAAAATCATCACCTTCATATTTAGAGTTTATATTTTAGTAATTTGAGAAAGAAAATAATTAAAAAAATTATATATGGTATCAGAAACTGATAAGTGCTTTGGACAAAAATAAATCAGGGAGGAGGGCAGGGAGTGCAGGGGTGGGCACAGGGGTGATGGGTTGAGGTAGAAGTCGTGGTGGGTGGTATGTCTGTCTATGCATGAACATTCGCACACATGTTTGCATGTGTAAGTGTGTGTGTGTATACAGTTTTATATAGGGTTGTCAGCAAAGGCTTGAAAGAGGTGAGAGAGCGTAATTTGTGTGTAAACCTGGAAGAGAAAGGTACAGCTCGAGTGAACAGCAAGTACAAAGGCATGAGGTAAGTTCTAGCTTAGAGTGGTCAAGAAATAATAAGGAGGCCCTGTGGCTAGAAAGGAGAGAGAAGGGAGTAGCAGAAGGACGTGTGATCAGAGAAGTAATGGGATGAGGAATGGACATATCATAGGAAAAGGTGATAAAATTTTCACTTTGAAAATGTATCAAGATGAGACATGTTCACAGATAAGATTTTTTTTACTTTTGAAGGTTAAAATTATTTACATTTAGCCAGCCTGAGAGTAATTGTGGAAAACAATCTATTCAATACAAACAAAAAACTTTACCTGAAAAAGACAATAACAAATGTCAACAATAAATAAATATACATCTATTTCTTATTATCAAATGATACATTATGATCCTGAATGCAAAGTGACCACCCAGAGCAAAGTCTGCAACATATTGCATTGCAGTTTCCTTAGAATGCAATGACCTCGATGGGAACACAGAACTGATGATAACATTGATCATTCACTATATTCTGGGACCTTCACCAATTCTTATGCCCTAAACTTGAAATTAGCTATTCTCTTAACTTTTCCTTATGGACTTGCACTTCACTTCAGTATACATCAGGCTTAGAGTATAAAATGTGCCTACTGTGGTACTATTGTACTTCTTTATGTGAACACTGGGACAGACAAGAACTGTGAGCCACTTTAGTAATGGGGGGGGGGTCAGAAGGGAATAGGTTTTGTGTTTCAAAAGGCATGAATTCATAATATCTTGGAATAACAATTAAAAAAAAAAAAAAAAAAAACTCACTGCCGTCGAGATGATTCAACTCATAGTGACCTCTCCTTGGGTTTCTGAAGTGGTATCACTATGGAAGTAGATTGCCCAATATTCCTTCCAAGGAGTGGCTGGTGGGTTTGAACTGACAGCCAGAGTTCTTATATCATGGACTATATTTAATAAATTTTCATGATTTTTATGCCTGTAAATTATTTAATATTTTCCTGTTATGTCTTATAGAATCCCAAGCATTAAATAGTGTTTTTTTTTGTGTGTGTTTGTTTGTTTGTAAAACTACTGTGCTCATTTTCATGGACATTAATGCCCACACTTGACATCATGATTCTCACATGAACTTGTGAGGCTATGAGGCCAATAATTTATTCATCATATCCTGTGGTAAAGCTGTATACGTGACCATGTGATATGGTGATTTCCAGGAAACTAAATGCTTCCAATTACCTATCTGTTTAAACAAAAACTAAAAAACAAAATAAATACCTAGCCACCTATCTGGCTGAACAGATAGGTAAAATTTGCTTTGTAGTTACAACTTAATAAAGAGATATTTTCCAGCTACCAACTTGACTTTTGAGCAGGAGTTAAAATAATCAAGATACCTCACTACTGATATTCAGCCAGAGACAGAACACAGTGACTGGCATAGTGGCTGATGTCCATTCTGATTTGTTGAGTGTTTATTCTGATTGGTCACTGTCTATGAAATGCTTTTCATTCTATATTTTTGGATTTAGTCCTAGTATATCCATACATTACATTATGCAGAGGACTGGCTCCGTGTTAGGGATGTCATTTGTTGAAGCACCACCCTCATCCCATTTTACTGTTATTTGCACATCCAGAAAAGGCTTCTGGTCCTTATCGATGAACAATCATTACAGCTTGGCATCTCCCTCAATCTACGCTGGGAAAAGCCTTACTTGGATTCTTATTTTTAGCTGGAAGACTTAATTTTTCCATAGCTTCATAGTTTCTGTTTTCATCCGGTAATTGAGGTGCATCACAATTTCTTCACCTGACACTTTATCTTATTGTCTCCTGTGGCTTAAGTAAATTGAACTGAATGGACACATGGTTTGCAGATACAGAAATCCCAAGTGATTGGACATGACTTAGGGCTACAGCTATGAGACTTGCTGTGTTCCAACAACCAAAAATCTTGATAACGATAACCTGACTAACCTATAGGCTGCCAGTCTTTTGTCCTTCTCCATTTGATGCTGTATATGATTCTATGACATTTTCATAGTTTTGAAAACATTTTCAATTTTTTTATTTGTCGGGACTTTCTTGCAACTTGCCTTTCTTATAGAAGGAAAAAGGGTGTCTAGTCTCACATCCCTTACTGCTTTACTCCAAAATAAAGTCAAAATATTAAAATATCAAAAAGGAAAAATAAAACTTGCTTCTTATTTTTGAGGAAATCTTTATAACAATGAACTAGCTGTATTTCTAGTTTCTCTTTTTATCTCAGATCTCTCCAGTCCAGCAAGGTTATTCTTTTTTCTAAATAAAATTTATTCCTGAAACAAAAGTAACTTTTTGATAGTGAGATTAAATTGTCTCAAGAGTACATCAATTTTGTAGTTTTAATTTTCTATTCATAATTTACATTTTCCTAAGCATAAAACTATTTCTCAGAGGCTGTCCTCTGAGCACTATTAAAATAAGAACAAAAACCTGAACAAATTAGCATACAAGGTCACTACACTTTTCAGATGATTTCTTCTGTAAAAACAAAAATCTACACACATAAACATTAAATAGAATAGCTAAGAATAAAAAGAACCAGAAAGTCTATTTTTTTCCCCCGAAAGCCAAGTATGTAAAAATTGAAATATTTCTTAGTTCTGTTCTTAAACCAGTGACATCTAAATTCTCGGATATTATCCAGTTTCCGAGTGGAATGTTACCTAAAATTTTTTTTTACTGTAACTAATAACACTGAGCATCATCTCAAGTGCTTATTAGTCATTTATATATCTTCATCTGTGAAATGTCTGTTCATATCTTTTATTTAGCATTTTGCTGAGCTGTTTATGGTCTTCTTATTGAGTGACAATACTTCCTTACATATTCTGATACTTCACGAGATCTATGAATTGTAAATGTGATCTTCTAGAAAATGTCTTGCGATTTCCTATTCTTAATGATGGCCTTACAAGTACAGGTATTTTTCATTCTGATGAAGTCTAAAGGAGTTCTGGTGGCATAGTCCTAAGGCATTTGACTGCTAACCAGAAGGCTGGTAGTTCAAACACACCAGCCACTCCTCAGAAGGAAGGTTGGGCAATCTACTTCTGTAGTGATACTACCTGGGAAACCCAAGGAGAGTCATCATCCGACTCGATGGCAGTGAGTTTGGATTTTTTTGATGACAGAGCTCTGGTGGTGTAGTGGTTTTAGGCATTTGGCTGCTGACCAAAAGATCAAGGTTTAAACCCACCAGCCTCTCTGCAGAAAAGGATTAGGCAGTCTGCTTCCATAAAGATTTACAGAGTTGGAAACCCAATGAGGGTTGCTGTGAGTCAGAATCCACTAAATACAGTGACATGTGTTTTTGTTTTTTTGGAATCTATCAAATATTGTCTTCTATGGTTAGTGCTTTGAAATTCTTAGAAATTTTTACTACATTAAAAGCTGAGAAGATTTCTTTTGTGTTTTCTTCTGAGACAAGATTCTTTTTATATTTGATTTTTACTTTTTATATTTATCCTTTATATTTACCTTTTATACTTTTTTTCTTTATTTTGTATTTTTTTTCATAATTGATATTCCAATTGATCTTCACATTAGTATTTTGAAAAGTGAAAGACAGCCCTCATTATTCTGTTTTACAGAGAGAGAAGATGAAGATCAAAATATTAAGTTATAGAGATTTAGTAAATGGTAGTGACAAGTCTAGAATTCATCCCTGGTAGTGCCCTTTCCTCTAGACTGTGCTGTTGACAACTATATTCAAACATTGGGATCTCAATCAAAAGCATATGGTTTCAAATCGAAGGAATAAATTCATCTTCATTACTGAGAAACAACCAAGAATTATAGCAGTTTTATACAAATGAACAACATAAGTTTTTTTTTTTCTTTCTGTAAAAAGCATCACATTTACAAAATATATTACACTGATATATCTTAATGTCAAAATGTACACAAAACCCAAAAACCAATTGGTATTTGATTTTTTTCATTAGTAAAATAAATTACGTACAATATGGAAGAGCTGATGCATTTAAACTGGAAGACTCATGGAATTCAAGTCCATTTAAAGAAATATGGCTTTAAAATTCTAAAGCAAAGGGATCCTTTCAAGGATATTTATAAGAGAGTCAGTGTGTCATTCTGCACCTGTTGTTAAGAGATCTACAACTGCTCTAGTTCCAAATTGAATTGCCTTCAAAGATTTTAAAAAATAGACTCTCTGTTGGTAAGTTTTTCTCCATTGTGAATAGAGACTTGTGTTTTGAAAAGGAGGAGTGATAGACTATAGGGGCATTTTCTGTAGAGGCACCTGGGAAACTTGGCAAACTTGAGCATATTAGGCTCCTGATATGAATAGCTTTACAGTATGTGAGCAAAGAGGCAATGGGCACTTTCTGATGAGTGAATCCTTGGAATGCTAATTTTGTTATCCCTTATCTTCTGACTAACATGACTTTTAAGTGTTTGTTTTTAATACAGTATACTGCATCTTACCAAGTATGAAAACATATCCTTTGACTTTAATTTCAGCATTTTTCCTTATAAAAGGTTTGTTGTGATGTTGAGAATTTGTTAAAGATGAGTTATGCCTATTCTTGAAAGTTCTGCTTTTAGTAAGTAAAATTAACCCCTTGTTTAATCTAAGTTTAATTTTAAGCTTGCAATAGAATCAATAATCAATGGTAGGCAAATATGCATAAATACAGTACTGTCTGGCACATTTTTATACATTGTAGTTAAATAAGCATGCTAGACAACTGCTTTTCAATGGCTGACAGTAAACATTTGTTATTGATGATAGTCTCATACATAGGTGTAGATTTAATGTCTTTTACCTATCTAGGAACTTTATTTTTATGGTAGCACAATAAAAGAATATTTGAAGTTAAACTTCAAGATAGTTTTGACCATTAGTGCAGCATGTTTGTATAGGGTCACTTCAACATATATAAAATTTATATATATATATATATATATATATATATATATATATATATATATGAAGAGTGATGTGTAAAGTTATATAAAAAAAAAACTTACTAAAATTGAGTAGTTAAGCATTCTCCTAGATACCTTTATCTTTTCCTTATTTGATAGGTAAATGTCTACACATCCTTCAAGACCAGCTAAAAAGTTACCTTCTTCCCTGAAAACTTTCTTAGTTTCCTTCCCTTTAAGCAAAGATAGAAATTAACATTTTTATGCTAACATATATATCTTTTTAAATAGATAATTTGATAGTTAAAGTTTTGTGTCACCTTGGGTGGGCCATGATTTTCAGTGGTTTAGAAGTTATGATGTAGTCATTCCTCATGATGAGATCTGCTAGAATGTAATCACCTCCATGAACAGATCTACTGTGAGAAGGAAAACAGTTGAAAGGGAGCTTCCTCAGGCATGTGGCCTGCTTCCAATACATATGGACATCCTGGCAAAACTTTCTGGTTCTTTGCT
This sequence comes from Orycteropus afer afer, assembly GCF_000298275.1. NCBI lineage: Eukaryota > Metazoa > Chordata > Mammalia > Tubulidentata > Orycteropodidae > Orycteropus > Orycteropus afer. Next base: position 1,815,510 of record NW_006921973.1, read on the forward strand.
CCATCTGGATCCTAAATATGGGTCATCATCATCTGACTTCAATTTCTTGGACTTGAACCAGTGACTTGCCATATTGCTGGATGATCTTGGGATTGTTGCCTTCACAGCCTGTGAGCCAACAGCATGCCATCTTACCTGCTAATCTTGGATTCATCAGCCTCCTTAGCAAGCAACGTGATGTATTACCTGCTTTTCTTGAGTTTCTCAGCCCCTGCAACTATGTGAGAAGCTTCCATCTTGATGTCTGACCCATGGACTTGGTCTTGCCAGCCTCTCCAGCTGCACAACTTTGTGAGCTATTTCCTTGAGATAAATTTCTCTATCTCTGTGTGTGTGTGTGTGTGGGATTCACTGGTATTGCTTCTTTAGAAAACTCAGTCAAAGACATTTGCTTCCAAGAGTGGTTCCAGAGAGGAGCAAAATCATAGAATGAGTTTTCTATAAAGATTCTCAAATTGGATTAGTCATAAAAGTGCTAATGGCTCTGCCTCCATTACTAAAGATGGCACTACTAATTCATGGTGTAAAGTGGCAACATTTATACACAAAATAGTGCCACCAATAGATCTAGAATTTATGAGAAGTGAAGCTCTGGGTGATTACATATTTGACACTTTTCTGCAATCTTTGTCAGAATGAGGAATATGAGGAAGCTGCTTTGTTGGTCCTACTTAAGCCAGACAAAGTGATGAAAGAAAGAGCTGAGCTCAAGGCTTCAGAGTCACAGCTCAAACATCACATAAAGATCTCAATGTTTCCACTTGAGTCTTGAAAGAAAGCCTTATTTTTATAGTAACAGAGTTTATATTGCGGACAGCCAAACCCAGAGTCTTATCATAAGAATGGCTGAACTAACAACACTAATTAAATCCCCAAATTGAAATGGTGTCTGAAATTAAAGTGAAACTGATTGGGAAGAAATGAGATCCTGAAACTTGGGTTAGGGATATATGGGCAGATAATTAGGAAGCTGAGGACATTGAAGCCCTGAATTCCATTAAATTACTCCTGGCAGCTCTCATATCCCCATCTTATGAGTCATTATCTGAGATATCACCTGAGGCAGTGTTGGGCGTTGCCCGAGGCAGATGCCTTATAAGACATTGCTGAATGTTTCCAGGACCCATTCTCCCTACCCATTTTTGCTACTAGACATGTAACTAGACTTAAGTCCCAGCAAGCCTCAAAATGTGAAACACAAAGTGTGACCCAGGAAGAGGCAAGCAACACTCCAAAAGAATTGTTTGATTTTTATGATATGTACAAACAGAAACCTGGAGAATATTTGTGGGAATGGCTATTAAGGGGGTGGAATAATTGTGAAAGGAACATAAAGTTGGATCACACTTACTTTATTGATTTTTATCTACTAACACAGATTCTTCTTTCCTTGTGTCAGCTCAAGATGTTAGGAAATGATCTAACAGTTTATTGGTTGGTTTATTGAGGCATGGATTATATACTGCCCTATACTAAATCAAGTTGAATTACCAAACCTGACTTTGTATACCGTAGAAGAAGGTGACCAAAATCTTAGGGGAATTGTCATATTAGAGTGAATTTGTCTGACTAAACTCATAGACCCAGATATGGAGTGCCCAGAGAACATATCATTTACCACAGTGGTGAGAAACAGATTTGTGAAGGGAGTTCCAGCATCCTTGAAGACAATAGTAATTGCTGTTTTATGTAAATCAGATTTGAGAGGGTGGATTATCCCCATTGAGCTAAGACACCTAACTACAACAGGGATGATTGGACCATGTGACAGTAGGGGCTAAGCAGTAGCACCACTTAATTGACAAAGACAAGATCGGCACATTTACCCTAATAAACAGCAGAGTCAAAGCAATAATAATAATAGTCTGACCTGTAAAGACTTATGGCATTGGCACATGAATTTTCTCAGCTCCACTCAGATGTGACTTGCGTTTTTATGGATCTCTAGCTGTTCCTATGCCTGCTACTCCTTTTGTGATTAATTGATCCTGGCCTAGGCTTTCGTAGACAAATCTATACAGCCCATTCTGTGTCCTTCTTATCTCATCAGCTGAACCCTTTGGCCATTTTTGGCGCTCTGGACCTAAGGAAGGACTTAGCTGTTCTGCCAGTCTTTCTAAGGGCAAATATTTGTGCCAGTCTTTCTGTTATTATTATCTTGAGAAGGTGCAGCAAGCCACTTGCAAGCGTGCAAGTGAGTTGCGGACTACTTTCTGCATGATTCTAAAGCTTAACAGAGATTCTACTTCCCTCCAATACCCCCTCTGCTCAGGCTCAACCCATGTGACAAAGAACAGAAATTGACCAATATTTGAGCTCTCTGCTTTGCCTTCCAATTCTCTTTTCTGAGGCAGACTACCAAATTGTTTTCAAACTCTTATTTGTATCCTGGTATTTCTTGTTCTACACCTGGAAGGTGACATTTGAACTACAATGAATTCAATAATACACTGCTTTGCTTCTTAACTTCTGCAGGGATTTCTCTTACCTCAAATAATATATAACACATACGTAGCTGTCTTGGTTGGAAAAAAGGTTCTCAGATTACAAATACAGAAATTTGGGAGTAGGAGAGTCTGATGAGGATCTACTCTTCAATAGCAGTGAAGTATTTTGTTAATTTCTCTACAGCTATATTAAATCATCCCTAGACTGAAAACAGACAAGTGAAGACGGTAAGAAAGAGTGTATACAAAGTACCTAACATATAATAAGAAGAGTTCTGGTGGCGCAGTGCCAAAGGCATTTGACTGCTACCTAGAAGGTTGTTGGTTCAAATCCACCAGCCACTGCACAGAAGGAAGTAGAGGCAATCTACTCCCAAAAGATTTACCACCTTGGAAATCTGATAGGGGTTGCTATGAATTGGAATCTCTTGATGGAAGTGGGCTTGTTTTTTTTTTTTTTAATACATAATAGATTATAGATAATAAATATTTTATAAATTTAATGATTATTCACTTTTCACCCTCTCCTTTAGAGTAGTTTCCAATTTCTTATTACACAGTCTTTGTGACAATGTAGCATGTGACATCCATATTTCCATTTCCATCATAAAATATTGACCAGCAAATTGCCAGATCAAATGGTTCATCAGTCCCTGCCAGCCTAGAAATACTCATTTAAAAAATAGTAGTGGCTTCATTTCTTTCTTGAAACTCTCTTCTCACTTAATTTCTGGATTTCATATTCCTCTGATATTCTTCCTGCTTCTGTTATCATACCAGTTTGATTCTAGGCAGTTCTCACTTTGTACTTTTTTTCATTTGTTCCTCACTCTACACACTTTTCCAGGATTTTATTTCTCTGTGTACCTAGTTCAGAGTCCACACTGGAGAGAATGACAGGCTAATGCGTCCAACCATGACATAAAACACCTGACTCAGTAAAAGATATCTTTAATTTGTCCTTCACATAAAAATTAGCATGATTTTTTCAAAAATGAAAGCCTGGCTATGTAACATCCTTACTCACAGTCTTCCTATCTGTAATATCTTATAGCTTAAAAAAAAAAAAAAAAAAACCTTTCATTATCTTACTCCTCCTGCTTTCTTTCCAACCTCCTCAATATAGCCTGAAAATTAAAAATGGAAGTGTTTGTTCAATAAAGAGCTGGGTTCAAGTCATGGTCTGACATTATTCATTGTGTGATGATAAACTAAACACATATAATTTTCCTCAGTTTATCCATAAATTTGAGAAAATAATACCAACCCATCCAGATACTGTGGGGATTTATAATGCCTGAATTTTGTTGAGTATTTATGATATCTGTTATTTGATTAATATTTTTATATATTTTATGCATTCAATTAAATTGTAGTCAATGTTATTAATGAATTCTTAAATTTAAAGTGTATAAGCAATACCTGGTATATGTTGTTGTAATTGTTAGGTGCCACTGAGTTAGTTGTGACTCACTGCAACACTATGCACAACATAATGAAACATTGCCCAGTCCTTTGCCATCCTCACAGTTGTTGCAATACTTGAGCCTACTGTTGCAGCCTCTATTTCAATCATCTCATTGATGCCATTCCTCTTTTTCTCTGACCCTCTACTTTTGTACGTCCTTCTCCAATGACTGGTCCCTCCTGATAACATGTCCAAAGAATGAGACAAAGTCTCACAATCCTCATTTCCAAGGAGCATTCTGACTGTACCTCATCCAAAACAGATGTGTTCCTTCTCCTAGAAATCCATGGTATATTTAAAATTCTTTGCCAACACCAAAATTCAAAGACATCAATTTTCTTCAATCTTCTTTATTCATTGTCCAGATTTTTCATGCATATGAAGATTCATATGAAATGATTGGAAACACCATGGCTTGGGTCAGGTGCCTCTTAGTTTTTAAAATGATATCTTTGGTTGTTAACATTTTAGGAATGCTTTGCAACAGATTTTCCCAATGCAATATCATCAATCTTTTCTCCATTTATCATGATGCTGCTTATTGTTCTAATTGTGAGGATTTTTTTATTTTCCTTGTATTTAAGTTTTATCCATACTGGTCAGTAGTCTTTGATCTTCTTCAATAAGTGCTTCAAGATAGTAAAACCTTAATAATTGGTGACTATACTTCTCCCATGTACTTTTTTCATTGCTCTTCTAGGCTTAAATTCAAATTCTACTAGTGTCTTAGACAAGCCTCTTTTTAAACTTATTTGTCAGTAAAAATTGGTATAAGAATATTGTATCAAATCACTAGAATTTGTGTATTTCATATGGAAAATATATATGCATAATAAGAAAAATGAATTATATGAAGAAGAACTTCACCCCAGGATAGAATATGCCTAACTCGAACCGAAACCAGACTCACTGCCATCGAGTTGGATCCAACTCATAGAGAACCCTCCTTTGGTTTCCGAGGCAGTATCACTATAGAAGTAGATTGCCCAAACTTCCTTCTGAGGAGTGGCTGGTGGGTTTGAAAGCCTTCTGGTTAGCAGTCAATGCCTTAGACACTATGCCACTAGAGCTCCCAGAATATAAGTATCACCTATATTTGATTTAAACTATTTAGAAGATGAGATTTTTAGACTTGGAGTTTATTCAAGATTTGTAGAATGATGTGGTACATTGAATGTGTTTTGGATGTGGGAAGTATATGAATTTTAGGGGGACAAAGGGTGAGATTCTCTATGTATTGAATGTGTCCCCTAAAAATATGTGTTGTAAATACTAACCTCTATGCCTGTGATTATTATCCCATTTGAGAATGGGTTTTCTTTGTTAAATTAATGAGACAGGATCAGTGTGAGGTGTGTTTTAAGTCAATCTCTTTTGAGATTTGAAAGAGATTAAACAATCAAGCTAGGAAGCAGAGTTGGCAGGACAGATGCTAAGCCACAAAAAACATTAGTCAGGAGCAGGAACTCCTAAGAGACAAGAAATTTCTAGCAGAGCCGACAGAGTGAGAAAGCCTTCCCTTAGAACCAGCATGCTGAGTTCAGACTTCTAGACTCCTGAATTGTGAGAAAATAAATTTCAATTTGTTAAAGCCATTCACTTGTGGTATTTCTGTTATAGCATCTCTATATACCTGTCTAAGGTTATGTTTTCTAGAGAAGCAAAACCAGTGAGGCTTGTGTGTGTTTGTGTACATATACAAAGAGAGAGATAAAAAAGTTTATCTCAGGGAAATGGCTCTTACATAGTTGTAGAGGCTAGCAAGTCCCAAGTATATGGGTCAAACATCAAGCTGAAGCCTTTTTTTGAATCAAGCAGCTGCAAGGGCTCACCAACCCAAGACTGGCAGGCAGTATAGAAGACTACTAACTGTCATGGATGACAAATCCAAGATCAGTAGGTAAAATGGTGGACTGTTGTCTCACAGGCAGTGAAAACAATGATCCCAAGGTTGGCAGGCTGCTGATTTATCTCGAAAAAGAGGATGATGATAAGCTGGATGCAGGATCCAGATCCAACAAAAAGCTGGAGAATTTTCGCAGTAAGTCTATATATATATATATTGGAAGCAAGCCACACCTCTGAAGAAACTCCTTTTCATCTGATTAGCTGCTCATAGCATATCTCATCATGGAAGTGATTATTTTATATCTGGTCTCATCATGGGGCTGACTACATCATTACTGCATAAATTACTTAAAAGCATAGTCCAGGCAAGTTGACACACAACCTTACCAATAACAACACCTAAGAGAACATCTCTAAAGAATCAATTCCTATGTGCATTTCTAATGGCAAATGCTTTAATGCTGCATAGGGATCCAATCAAGAGATTCCTTGGAAAATTTTAACTTTAAACAGTATCAAAGTCTTATCAAGTTAGGCATTGACAGCTACTTTTGAAGCTAATTGAAATATAAACATCTACTACTTCTTTTTTTTTTTTTTTGACATTATGCTGAGTAAAATAAGTCAATTGCAGAAAGACAAGTACCGTATGAGCCCATTACTATAAAAAGACAAAGAAGGGTTAGCTTGGGAAAGGGAACTCTCTTTATAGGTTACCGGGATGGGGAGGGAAGGAGAGGGATTAATTTTGGGCTAGTTTGGGCTCACATGCTGACATGGGTAGGGGGAGGGATATACGGGAAGGACCTGTGACCACCATGATAACATTAGGAAATGGGAGGACACTGGATTGAGCACATAAAGAGATAGGCGACAGATATTAATACCAACCAGTGTGTCCACAATACTACAGTCATTAACACCAAACACCACGCTACAGATAAACACATAAACACCTAAGAAAATCAGATGGGGGGTCAGTGAACAGTAGTATACTCTAGACCAAGGATAGATTCAGCTGAGGCTAATCTTGCAGAGACACAAGTGATACAAAATACCTGCAGTCCTTACAGAAACAATAGAAGACAGACACAGAGTAATACCTCACAGACAACAAGACAATATGGGAGAGAGATCCAATAGATCTACCATCTCAGGACCATAGTACTGGGGGACACCAGACTCAACTGGCACAACAAAATACATAAAAGCCTTATTTCACATCCTACATAGTTGGGTAGTGACTGGGGTTTTAAAAGCTTTCAAGCGGCCATCTAAGATGCAGCTGACGGTCTCCTAGCATCAGAAGCAAAGAAGAATGCAAACAAACAAACAAAAAAAATGGCCATTTGGAAACATTTACTACTCTTGATGTCCAATCTTCCACAGATTTGAAATGTATTAAAGCATGAGATGCCAGGAACTAAATCTGTAGTAAGAGGACATGTACTTTCCCCTGGCTTGTTCCCAACATCCTCCAGAGGATTTCTCTCCTGTCCTAAAGGCTTTATACTCCAGCTTTCCTGGACCAGTTATCCAATATATTAGCTCTTCATCATTAATCATATGTCCAACTCATAAATGATATGCAAATGAATTACTTCTCTCTACCAGCATAGGTTAAAATATAGACTACAATTTTATAAATCAGGTCATGTATTTCCATTCCCATCTAAACTGAAATGTCTTACAAGAAATGGTTCTTCTCTCTTCTGGAATAAGTTTGAAGTACTTAGTTTAGCCCACTTGGTATGCACAGCCAAGTCTTGTTTCTGGAGCCTCTTGCTGACCACAGCATAACACCACTCACACAACCTTCAGCTTTGCCTCACTTCGCTAGACAGGTATGGTAAAGATCATATACAATTTGGACCAATATTTCATCCCTAAAGTCTAGCTTACTGCCTGGAACAGAAAAGATTCTCATTATAGCAGTTTCACCTAGGAAAATATATGCTATGAGAAAATCATTGTATTGCAGGTACATTTTTCAGGGATTTCTATGTACCAAGCAGTGTCCAAAGTTCTTTTTAAACTTTAACTTATATAATTCTCATGAGTTTCAAGTACTATTATTATCCCAATTGAGTAGTGAAGAACTAGAGACTTAGAGAGGTTAAGTATCTTTTCCAATGTCCCAATTGAGTAGTGAAGAACTAGAGACTTAGAGAGGTTAAGTATCTTTTCCAATGTCCCAGCAGGGCTGATGAGAACCCAGGACTTGTAATATTCAAACCTGTGGTCTCAAACCATACATAGTCTACCTTCCAAGTGGGCATGGAGGAATAAATATCTAGCTATTATAAGTTTACAGAAAACTCTATTCAGGTTATTGAAAACTCCACATGATATTTAGCTTGCTATTTATAGTTAATTCTATCTACAGTTAATTACCTCCATGTTTTAGTGTCTGATTTAACAGAAGTGATTGAATATTAAAAGGAGTGATTTAAATAAAATTTTACATAATCCTAAATATTCCCATTCCAGTCTTCCCTGTAGTCACAGTTTTTCAGTTGGAAAAGAGGAGTCATCTGGTTTCCTTTCTCTCCTTTATCCCACAAGGAACCCAGAAACATGTCCTGTCAGCTTTACTTCTAAATATCTCCAAACCGGTTATCAAAATATTTTTTAAACTTGTTGCTTACAGCATTGCCTAAGCTACCTACCATTATGTCTTTCCAGAATTATACCTATAGCTACGACATTATAACTGGTGTACCCCAGTTAGCTCCTGTGTTCTTCCCTTAAATTCATTCTCCACACAGCAGCTAGAATGAGTTTTTGGACAAACACAAATACTATTTACTTTCTTTCTCACTTCCCATTTCAATGATGTTATAATTCAAATTTGTTACCTACCCCTAACATGATTTGAACTGACCTCTGTTATAACACTCTCCAACAACTCACTATGTTCCAGCCACATTGATCTTTGTTATCCCTTTTATGTCGAGCCAAGGCATCCACCCTATGCTTGTATTACATCCCCTTTGCAGTTTTGCACATATAGCTTATTCTAATCATTAAGCTCTCAGTTTAAATATCACCTCCACAGAGAGGTTTTCCCAAGGCTCCCTTCCTGCATTAGTCCTTGCCCATTATTCTCTCACATTGCACTTTTATACTTTTCATAACATTTTTATTTTTCTAATAGTTTCCTCATTTAATGTCTCATTTACAGAGAATGAAAGTCTCTTATCTGCCTTTTTACTATTGTATTCCTAATCCTTAAAATATAATAAATAGAGCATTTATTTGTTGTTTTTATTGTATATTTTAATTTTCTCTTTTATCTGTTCAGTTTGTCTTTTATGGCACTTAGGTGTAGAGTTTTGTGTTAATCATATCACATCAGTTTAGAGTGATTTTCATTCTATTCTTATTGTTGTTGCTATGTGCTATCCAGTCGGATCTGACTCATAGCAACCCCTCCTTGGATTTCCAAGGTGGTATCACTACGAAAGTAGATTGCCCAATCTTCCTTCCAAGATTGGCTGGTGGGTTTGAACCACCAGCCTTCTGGTTAGCAGTCAAATGCCTTAGGCACTACACCACCAGAGTTCCCCATTCTATGCTACGGTCTTGTCTATAAATATCTAGATAAGAAGATAGATTGATAGACAGATATGGATATGTATCTGAAGATATAAATATTTATCTATATATTTCTATCTCTAGGTATACATATATACACATATATACATATCTATATAAGAACAACAACATATAAGACAAGGCCTGGCAATCTGTTTCCATGATGATATAGCCAAGAAAATAGTATGTAATAATTCTACTCTGTAACACATGGGGTCACCATGACAGAATCCATTCTATGGCAATGGGTTTATACCAGTTAGGGCAGGCTGACTTTATAACAAATAAATCTTAAATGTTTAGTGGATAAACACAATGGAGTTTTCTTTTCGCTCATTTAAATAACCTAAGATTGCTCCAGATTGGTATGGGATAAGGACTGGGATTATACTGGTGTAAAGACCTGCACCCCTGCTCCAGGAAATCATTCAGAAATTCAGATTAATGGAAGCTTTGCACTTTCTGTGAGTGGCTTCCAAGGTTACTCTGGACAGCAATCTTCAGCCAGTAAAAGTATCTTGAGTGTATGCACAACTGCCACTTTCGTCCTAAGGACCCAAGCCAGTAGGTTTCTCTTCCATTCATAATTCACTGTCAAGAACTTATCACATGGTCACACCTGGATGCAAATCTGATTAGGACATAGAATCTTTGTCTCTCCAGCCACTTCCTTTTAACACTTCCAAGCTCAGGGGAAAGTGGTGCATCTCTGCCATACTACCTCTTAGGGTTGTTAAGAAAATTAAATAATTTGATCCATGTTGTGGTCTTAGAATAGAATCTGTTGTTGTTGTTGCTATGTGCCATTGAGTCATACCCAACTCATAGCCACCCATCCTTGGATTTCCTTGGGTGTCTGAGGCAGTATCACTACAGAAGTAGATTGCCCAACCTTCTTTCCGAGGAGTGGCTGGTGGGTTTGAACCTCCAGCCTTCTGGTTAGCAGTCAGCTGTCTTAGGCACTATGCTACCAGAGCTCCTAGAACAGAATCTGGCGTATAGTAAATGCTTAACGAACAGTAGGTGAAAGCGAAGTGGCTGACTACCTAAGGAGCTTCACAGTTAGCACGGGTTTCCTCTACTGAGGTGGTTATAATATTGATTAGGCTTAATGACAGTAGGTAGAAGAGTTTGCACACTAAAGTTAATTAAATATCTAATTTTATTGCATGAGGAAGTGAAATAAAATGTTTGGTAAAAGACTTAAATTGAATAAAAAAACAAGCAAACAAAATATAAAGAATTTGAACCTGAGACAAACTTTGAGTGCTCATATGTCAACATAAAGACAAGGGACAAAAAAAGACAGAAACAGACTGAAGAAAGAGAAGATTTAAGGGGAAAAAAAGTAGAAAATTTATATAGAGTTAAACAGCTCAACTCACTGAGTCAATTCTCTACATGCCCAGAAAAACCTGCAAACTAGAGAGATGAACCTGTCTAAAGTCAGACAGAATTTTTTTTTTTTTTTTTTTTTTCTTTTTAGTGGTAGAATTGGTTTCTAAACATGCTTCCAGGATTCCTTCCTGATGATAAACTTTGCTACTGCACCATTTTTCCTTGTCTGGCAAACTCCTATTTTTGAGCACAACTACTTTGAGATATATATTCAGAAAGTGAGAAGATAAATTCATGCTTCCAAAATAGATATAAATTTCTTAAGGGATTTTTCTCTAAAGAATAGGTATTTTGTTTACCATGTTGTTTTAAAATTAGGACTGATATTGTCTTGTTCCTATGCTTACCATCATTATTTACTTCAATTCTATCTTGATTTTAGAAGTATAGAGTGTAAATAGCATTCTCCATGGTATTCATTATAACATATGGAATTAATGTGGCTGTTTTTCTATAAATTCTCTGTCTTTGGGAAAAATACTAGTGGAATAAGAAAGGCTGCTAACTAGGCAGCTAAAAACAACCTTTTGTTTGCTAACATCATCTACAGTTTAAAAGTCTGCAGCATGTCAATAGAATTCTCATTCGTCACACTAGGCATGTAGCTCTAAACGCAGATTGGCTTATTGTCCTTAGTGTTCAGAAACTGCACCTGTTCTTTTTTAATGGCATTTAAAAGAACATAATGCTGTAATTATCTACTGCATGAATTACAAATATGCCAGAACTGGTAAATAATATAGCACTACAAACTAAAATTATAGTTCAATGCTTATTTACATGCAGATGACCAAAAATATGTCTCTCCATGCACTTTTCATCAAGTAGACAATAAAATTACTATTGTTTCACTTTGAAAAGATACGTGTTTTTAATTATGGGTTAAGGTGGTAAATTTTAGAGTTGGTTTGATATAGTAGAAAATATCAGTAAGAATAAATGGAATGAAAGACTATGATTTGATATTAGCCTTCTCATACTTCTGTCCCTAGATTTGACCCTTACTTAAAGACAAATTAGAATGGGTTTGTGTAAATGAGATAACCAAATACAATTGACGTTAACGTGATTTGTTTCTGTTTTGATAGAAATAGCAAAATGTATAAAGCAAAGTCTTGGGAAAATTCTATTCTAATTCCCTTGTATAAATAAACATGGTGCTTGCTGTTCCTATTGTTAGGTTTGGTTGAGTTCATTCCAACTCATAGCGACCTGTGGACAACAGAAGGAGACACTGCTCAGTTTTGTGACATCCTCACAATCACTGATGTTTTGAGCCCATTGTTTCAGCTATTGTAGTAGACTTACCCAATCAAAACAGACTATTCAAAGTGTTTATACTTATGAAATAATAACCAGGAAGAATTTAAATGATTTAAAAATTATTCTGTTGCATTTTGTACTTTCTATTGTACAATTTGTGATTGCTTAAATGCCTCTAACTACAATGCTTCAAGTCTTGATAAATAGATGAACTCAATGAGGATTTCAGAAGCACTTGTTAGTTGCCCTCAAGTTAATTCCAATCTATGGAAATTCCGTGTGCGCAAAGTAGAAGTGCTCTATAGATGTTCAAGGCTATGATCTTTCAAAAGCAAATTCCCAAGACTTCCTTTCAAGGTGGCCCTGGGTGAGTTTGAACTGCCAATTTTTTGGTTAGTAGTGGAGAACATAAGGGTTTATGTCATCTAGAAACTCCTTTTTCAAGCATGAGCTACATTTAAAGTATTTTTAAAACATTTTGTACATATCTTCCTAATCAACCAATCTTTATTATTTCTGTTTATCTTTTAATGGCTTCCAAGACCTGATGTTGTGAAGTTTAACTATCCCTTAATGTTTTGGTTGACCTTCCACCTTAGTAAACATGATACCCTTATTCAGGAAATAGTCCCTCTGACAACATGACCAAAGTAGATCAGATGAAGTCTAGCCATTCTCACTTCCAAGGAAAATTCTGGCTGCACTGTCCTCCAGGACAGATTTGTTAGTTCTTTTAGCAGTCCATAGTACTTTCAGTATTCTTTGCCAACATCACAACTCAAAAGCATCAACCTTTCTTCGGTCTTCTTTATTCCTTGTCCAGCTCTCAAATGGATATGAGGCAATTGAAAATATCATGGCTTGGGTTAGTGCACCTTAGTCTGCAAAGAGACATCTGTGTTCTTTAGCACTTTAAAGAGGTCTTTTTCAGCAGGAGCATCAATGAAAAAGAGGAAGGCCTTCAGTGAGATGGAATGACACAGTGGCTGTGACAATGGGCTCAGGTATAGCAAGGATTGCTTCAGGACAATTGTTTCAGGAGAATCCAAACAGGACCTGGCAATGTTTCGTCCTGTTGTATATAGGGTCACTATGAGTCATAACCCACTCAACGGCACCTAACAACAACAATGTTTTGGTGGCTCCTCTCTGCAATAAGATGACATAGTGGGAACAGTGATCCCAATAGTAATACACACTTTCTTTTATTTTTATTTTTTTAATAGGCTTATGTTTAAGTGTGGTTTTTGGTTTACAGAAAAATTATAGAGAGTTTTCATACCCTTTCTTCATCCTGTATACAGTCCCTCCTATTATAAATATCTTGCATTAATTAATGTGGTATATTTGTTATAATTAAAGGATAAATATGGATACAATATTATTAACTAAAGTCCATAGTTTACATTTAGATTCACCCTATGTGTTATATAGTCCTAAGGGTTTTGACAAATGTATAATGTCATGAATCCACAATGACAGTATTCTGCAGAATAGTTGTAATGTCTTTAAGTACTCTGAGCTCTACCTATTTACCTTCAAAATCTCAATTCTTTTTTTCACACTTCATAGACAGTCCTTTACTCAGCCCTGTTGACTCTATCTTTAAACTTAACCCAGAAGTCATTCACTTCTTACTTCCAGAGGCACACTATTCAAGCCACCATTATCTTTCACCAGTGTTTTTGCAATTAGATAACTTTCTGTTTCTGTCTTTTCTTCACTATAGGCCGTCAACACAGCTATGAGTGAGTCTTTAAATGCCTGGCATATTTTTTCTCTTGTAGTTTAAAATTCTCACATGTTTTCTTTACATTTACATTTACAGTGGAATGCAAGGCCCTACTTGTCAGGGAGAGTGCTTTTGTGACCGCTCCACTCTGACATTCTTTTCTTTGCTCAATCTGTCACAGTTACCATGGCTCTCTTGATGCGACCCAAACATGTCAATCATACCCTCCTCTAAGACTTTTCACTTGCTATTCTCACTGCACAGAATCTTACATTCCCCACGTAATCACTTGGAATACTTCTTCCTTTGTCCAAGTTACTAATCAAATGCCACCTTAGTAGTGAAGTTTTTCTTACCTGCCTTCATGATATGATATGCCCTCATCTCATTCCCATGCTAATGTTACCAGATCCCCTTACTCTTCTATTTTTCCCAGCAAAATTCACACCATCTGACATACTATATATTTCCTAACTTCTGTTTTTATTGTCTGTCTCCCTAATCAAAATGTAAACTTCATGAAATTAAGCACTCATGCATTATGTGCAGATCCTGGAAAAGTGCTTGATCCAGTAATGGCAAAAACAAATATTTGATGAAACAATAAAAAAATGTGTTTTATGTATAATATTAAATTTCATCTCAAGCACACAAATCTTGTTTCGGAGAATGTGTTAAGCAATAAGTTATCTCCCAAAAAAGTGTTTATGCAGCTTAAGCATAAAAATAAGATAAGGAAAGGGAAATTATTTTTCTGTTCATTGTTGTAGGTACATGATTTTTTTCAGAGACTTGTGTCAATGTGATAAAACTTAAGCTATTCAAAATAATTCAAAGTATTGCAAACTACTAATGTTTTCTTTCCCAAAAAATCTTGAATTGGGAAAATATAGGTAGAACTAAGGTCAAGAAAACAGAAATGTTATCTTGGTATTAGATTCATTATTGTTTCTCTTCAAAAAGGGAAGGCTGGAAAGACCTTTGACCTTTACTGTCTGGGGGAATCCCAGGGATGGGAAGAACAGAAAGAGGTCAAACTTGTTGAAGAAACAAAATCACAATTTTTTAACTTTTAGAAAATCTAAGTATTCAAGATGAACACAGGAAAGATTGCAAGGCGAAAACGAAATACATGTTAGGGAAACTGACATTGAAAGAATACTGAGGTTTTGAAAAATTTTGTAAAAGCTCCAATGTGTTGTAATTCACGTGCATGATTAACGGAAAATTTCTTAAAATACTTTAACCTCATATTAAATAATTGACCATACACTGTATGTATGTATATATATAGAGAGAGATATAGATATAGATATATACACACACACACATATATATATATACACACACACATATATGTTTAAGTGAGGATCCTTTACTTAGGTAGGTAAACATGAAATGACTTGCTATTATTCCAATTTAAACATTTCAAGGACAAACTTTGGAATAGTTGCTCAACTATATTATTAGCTCTTTAATTCAGCAAGGAAAATAAAATCGTATCAAAAGATACAAAGTGTAACAAATTTAGATTACAATTGATTGGAAAAGTTTCATAACATTGCAAGTTACTGATTTATCCACATTTGTAGCTTTAGGCTATATTGTGATCAATGCTAAGATTCAGTAAGCATATGATTCATATTTTCAAAAGATTAAATGAACACTACTTCTGATAAAATCAAGTACTTGTTTTTATGAGTCACAGACCCCTTTTAATGATCACTCTAAATGTTTATTTTTTGAGTGGTCTGTACGTTCCGTGAGGATAGAAACTGTTTTCATCTTCCTGTTTGCTGTAACCCAGTACTCCTTCTCTTATGTAACCTACGTTCTGTTTGTTTTTTTGTTGTGTGTTAGTGAGTCTATTCCAACTCATACCAAACACAACTCAAAGTCATTGCCATCGAGTTGATTCCAACTCATATCTGGTGGTTTTGAACCATCGATCTTTTAGTTAGCAGCAGAATGCTTTAACCACTACACTACCTGAGTTCCTTACAGATTTGGAGCAACCCTAAAGAACAGACTAAAACTGCCCCAAAGGGTTTCCTAAGCTGTAATTTTAAGGAATCAGACTGCTACATAATTCTCCCGTGAAGAAGCTGGTTGGTTTGAACCACTGAGGATTTTGGCAAACAGCCAAGTGCTTTAACTACTGTGCCGCTAGGGCTCCTTATTTACCTTCTAGGGCACTGAAATGGGAAGACAGTAAACCAATAATAAACAAATAAATATGCAACCTAATATTGAAATCTGTGGTGGAAATAAACAGGTGGAATGTGACAAAGAGTGATGGGGCATCAGAGTGTCCCATTTCATAAAGGAGTCTCTGAAAAGCTAAGACTTGAGACAAGCCTTGCTAGAGCAATAGGACTTGTCTGTGAAGATAGGGGAAATGGAGACTCCAGAGGCACCGCGGCTCATCTAAGAGCTATGCCTTGGGAATAAAAACATTAACCCTGGAGTGTTCTGCACTCAATGAGCTTAAAATCCATTGGAAAGTAAAGATAAGTAAATAAACAATTATAATATGGAATGATAAGTGCTATGACAGGATATTTGGGAAATACTGAAGAGAAGCAATTACTGCCAACTACAGTGGAAGGTAGAATACAGAACTAAATTCTGTGGATTATGGCAGCCATAACCCTATATTCAAGGGGAACCAATTGAAAGTGCAAAAATACAATTCAATAAAATTATATTTTTAAAATACTTTAATATTTCTAAACAATGAATCATTAAAAATATGATTATATAGGTTGGAAGGATTGCAATCAGAAGGAAATCAAGGGAAAGTCCATTTTTAATTTTAATTGTATCTAATATTCTGCATATATTATTGTCTATTAATAACATTATAAATATAAATGTTCTAGTATCATAACCAGTCTCATCTATATTAATTAGAATATCATTTATGCTGTTGTAAAGAGAAAGACTCAAATGATCGTTTACAAAGGAATCCCTGGGTAATATGATTAATGTACTCAACTGCTAACTGAAACTTAATGGTTCCCGTCTCTCTAGAGGCATCTCAGAAGAAAAGCCTGGCAAATTACTTCCATGAAAACAGCCATTGAAAACCCTATGGAGCATAATTCTACTCTGACACACATGGGTAGCCATGAGTTGAAATCTACCTTATGGTAACCGATAGGTTGGCTTTGTGACACTAAATATCCAGAATCCTTCTAGCTTGTTCTTCACTGTCTTCCATGAACAGATTTTATCTTAGTCTACAAGATGGTTACTTCAGCTATGACTATAGAGACTTAATTTCAAGAGAATTGAAGGGGGAAAAAAAAAGGAAAAGAGAGAAAACACATTTCCCTTGAAATCATGACCCCAAAGTTGCACATATCCCCTGATATTACCACTGACCAGAATTCTGTCTTAGTGCACGTTAGTTACAAGATAGGTTATGACATATGGCCTTTGGCTGAGTGTCCATATGCTCAGTTAAAACTTTTATCACTATGCAAAGAAGGGAAGAATGAATATTAAGAAACAAGTTACAGTCTCTGTCATACCATGCATCATGAGTTCAGCTATTGAGTGTTACATTCATTTCTGGAAATGTGGAAAGTTCTTTAAGATATAATCAAATGAACTTTGCAGAAAATCAATTACATATTCTATCTCATTCTCACTACTTTTACTTTCATCATTACCAGCAAAGCACTTATGATAATAATTTCTAAAAAGGAAACATATAACATATTTTTTTAAAGAGAACAAATCTATTTTGAAAACATTTTTAAAGGGAAGAAATGTATATATGCATGTTTGCATATTTTTCTTTTACACACACACACTCATAGACCTGCTCCCTTTTACTTCTTTAGAATGTAATTACTTTCATTCTATTTTTTAATGTTTTTTTTTTTTAACAGTAAAGCATTTATTGGATCAAAAGAATCCTAGATTGGGAGTTTGAATATTTAAGTTCTATGCCTGGTTGTGCTACTAATTATCTGTGTGACCTTGGGAAATTATCCTATCAAACTGCTTTTAATTTCCTCATCTGCCAAATGAAGGTGTTAGACAAGGTGATCTCTAAGGTCCTATTCTGCTCTAATTTCCATGATTTTCTGACTCATGGTACATTGTGAGTACTGAACTAATTAATTTTCTTAGTCACCTTCACAACACTATGGAATGTATTTTCTCCTGGCATCTATGAGGTTGATTGTATATCTGTAAAGATTTTAGTTAAAGATAAGCACTGATTTTGTCTCTCCTAAAATGTACAGAGTTTAATTTCTTAAGACCTTTACTAATGTCGTGACACAAATACTCTCCTCCTTTCTATGTTCTTCTTGAATTATATCTTTATATATATTTCCCAAAAATAAACAATAGAATTATATCATAAAAGCTTCCCAGGATTATAAACAAGTTCTGTTCCTAAATCGGTCTTTAAGTCCAATTTGTACGTAAGTAGAACATGTAGGTATGGTTCTTATCTAATGTCAGTTAGTCAAGTCTTTGTCTCAGCACATAATGTACCTTTCTATGCATAAAAAATAAATCAACATTAAATAAATACTTGCAGTTACAGTAAAACATCTTTAACATTATAATCATATTTTGATGCCTGTTGCAAAGTATCACCGGTTTGTTATTCCCAGCTATTGCACGTTGCCAGCAAAGTAGACAGCAGTAATGATCTGGGGGTGGGGTGGGGGGGTGGGGGGAGTCTTTAGTATCAGACCTGCACTCAGCCTTGCACCCCACTCTTGTGTCCTCTAACGAGGGGTGGAGGGGGCGGTGGCTAGAATCTCATCCCTCTTGCGCTCAGATTCTCCTTCCCTATTGTCCCTAGAGCCTGTTGCATGGCTCTGGCTGCACACAACTGGGCCAGGACGACATGAGAGACTGGGCTGGGCCAGAGGACAGCTGAGGTCCTGATCAGAGTCCTGGGTCACCACACCGCACCAAACTATGAGCAGTGCTCAAGAGGCGCCAGATCTGACAGTGTAGAGTGAAGCCATGTCCACATCTGCAGCTCCCAGCGCAGCCTGGGGCCGCCCCAAACGCGGTTGCAGAGGCTCTGGAGCAGCAGTGGAGGAACGCACTACCTGCCTGCCTTTTATACCCCACGTGCAGCCATTGCTTTCCAGATATGGTTTGAGGCAAGTGCCACAGGTCAGTGGCCAGGTGGATGTGGGGAGCACTATGCTGCTTCTAGAAGAATAGGGCAGGCGAACTGAAAAGGCACATGGCCCCTTCCGGTGCAGTGTCACTGAGTGTACACTCAAGGAAAGACATAGATAGAGGCCTTGACTGCTAACCAGAAGGCTGGTGCGTCACACCCACCCACCTCTCCTCAGAAGGAAGGTTGGGCAATCTACTTCCGCAGTGATATCACCTCAGAAACCCAAGGAGGGGTCGCTATGAGTAGGATCCCACTCAACAGTAGGGAGGTTTTATTTTTTTTTTTTTTAGTTGAGTATATATACGTACGTATATATACTCAACTAAAAAAAAAAAAGAAAGAAAAAAACCTCCCTATACCTATGTTGGAACTCTGGTAGCATAGTGCATAAGGCACTTGACTGCTAACCAGAAGGCTAGCGGTTCAAACCCACCAGCCACTCCTGGGAAGGAAGATGGGGCATTCTACTTCCGTAGTGATACTGCCTCGGAAACCCAGGAAGGGGTCGCTATGATTCAGTCTGAATTGAGGGCACATAACAACAACAACAACAATATATATACCTATTATATACCTATGTAGGTCAGACGTTCATAACCCAGGGACTGCCTGTATTGATTTGTATACTAATAGTTTTGTACATAATGTTTTCTTTCAAAACTTCTTTTTATAAACAGGATAAATAAACGAGCCAAGTAAAATCATTTATTTTGTTGTTGTTACAAGCTGTCGAGTCGGCCCCGACTCATAGCGATCCCTCCTTGGGTTTCCCAAGTGGTATCACTACGGAAGTATATTGCCCAACTTTATAAGTAAGATCCTGTATTTGGGATGATTTCTTTAAATACTTTAAGTATCACTATTTTCATTTTTGTTAACAATAAATATTTACTTAACAACATCTATAAGCTATTCATATTGCTGGATTCAAGAATATAAACATGAGATACTGATGTCATCTCTAAAAACTTTAAAATTATTTAGAGGCAAAAGTTATGTAAATATATAAAACCAGCCACAGTCCAGTAAATTCCACTTTCTGGTGACCCCATGTGCTGCAGAATACAGCTATGCTCCATAAGGTTTTCATGGCTGCTACTCCTGGTGGCAGATCAGCAAGTCTTTCTTCTGAGGCAACTCTAGGTGGGTTTGAACCATCACCCTTTCAGTTAGTAGCCAAGTGCTTAAATGTTTGCACTATCCAGGGACTCCCAAACAAGCATGTACCAAATCAAACCAAACTCAGTGCCATCCAGTTGACTCCAACTCATAGTTACCCCCTTTGGATTTCCAACGCAGTAAATCTTTGTGGAAGTAGATTGCCCAGTCGTCTTTCTGAGGAGTGACTGATGGGTTTGAGCCACCAACCTTCTGGTCAGTAGTCAAATGCCTTAGGCACTATACCACCAGAGCTCCTTACCAAACCAAACCAAACTCACTGCCCTACAGTTGGATCTGACTCATAGTGACCCCTCCTTGGGTTTCCAAGGTGATATCATTGGGGAAGTAGATTGCCCAACATCCCTTCTGAGGAGTGGCTGGTGGGTTTGAACTGCTAGCCTTCTGGTTAGCAGTCAAGTGCCTTAGGCACTATGCTATGCCCTAAATTACTTCAGAATCACCAAGGGGGTGAGGTAACAACACAATGGAGAGAATCTTTGCCTGTTTTAAGGAGCACATGTGGCACAGTGATTAAGCCCTCAGCCGCTAACTCAAAGGTTGGTGGTTTAAATCAGATAGTCTTTAATGTGAGAAAGAGTCTGCTTCCACAAAGATCACCGCCTTGGAAACAATATGTGGTAGTCCTACTCTGTCCTATAGGGTCACTGACAGTCAGAATTGACTCAAAGGCAATAGATACAGTCTGTCCATTAAAATAAGGGCAGGCCTTAAGCAAGCACAATGAAAAACAGATATCTAAACAAGAGAAATTATTTTAACACAAAGGTGGAGGTAAGCATATTTAGCTATCAAGGCTTACATAGAGGAGTATAGTAAAATGCAAATTTAGGACAATGAATGAGGTCAGATTTTGAGGACCTTGAATATCATGTTCAGAATTCTGCATGAGGAATCCAAATTGCTTTTGCTCTATTTTGCTCTTTACTTTTGTGTGATATGCCTTATTTATTTTTATTTTTTAATTTAGAAAATTTTCTAATAATCCAATTTATAGGTTTGGTGAAATTATGTGTAGGAATAATGGACATTAACCATAATGAAATAATAGTGCAGTAACTTTCTGATAAGAAGTATTATGAAATGTTCAGGGTTTGAGATATTACTCTATTTACAAGCCACTAATTTAACCTGTTACATTTCATAGATGCTAGGAGAGGACATGACATTCCTGAGTCAGAGATAAAAGGACTTTATAACTCAGCACAGCAAGCAGTGTAAACGTTGCTAAGTGTCTATAGTGACCTTATGTACAATAGAATGAAACATTGTCGATTCTGCACCATCTTCACAATCCTTGCTATGCTTGAGCTCATTCTTGAAGTCACTTTGTCAATCCATTTACTTGAGAGTCTTCTCCCTTTTCTCTGACTCTTTACCTAGCATGATATCCTTCTCCAGAGACTCAGGTCTCCTGATAACATGACCAAAGTACGAAAGACGAAGTCTGGCATTTTTGCTTCCAAGGAGCATCCCAAGACAGATTTGTTGGTTCTTCTGCAAGTCCATGATATATTCAATATTCATTGTCAACCACACAGTTCAAATGCATCAGTTCTTCTTTGATCTTCCTTATTCATTTCCAGTTCTCACATGAATATAAGGCTATTGAAAATACCATGCCGTGGGAATCCCAGAACACTTAATTGTGCTCATAAGGAACCTGGACATAAACCAAGAGGCAGCTGTTCAAAAAGAACAAGCTGATATTGCATGGTTTAAAATCAGAAAAGACGTGTGTCAGGATTTTAATTGATTCCCTTTGCCCCAGATTTCCACAGGGATATGTGATGGGTCCAGATGCATGGCTCACATTCAGTGGGCTTTCATCACAGCTGAGAAACCCAGAGGCAAAAGCCCAATACTTTTTAACCCAGCAGCAACCATTATAATAAGCAATGCGCAAGCTAGTATTGCTCCCCCTGGAGAGCGAATACATGTAGTCACTGATTATGCTGTGGTTGCTTTGATCTATTTAGTTGACTATAAGACTGATCAGTTATAGAAACTGTTCAATGTGAACAGACAGTTAAGCTAGGTAGCCTAGCACCCTCATCAAGAACATGCTGGGATATTCAGGACCCACGGTGGACTGCCTCTCCTGAGAGAAGAATTCAAAGTTGAATCTCTGATTTCCTGTTCTGTACTCTTTGTTTCTGAAGACTATTTTCTCAGATTTACCATATGTATAAACTAAGTTAGTGGCACAGGTTAAGCACAAAAATCCACTGCCATAGAATTGATCCTGACTCAAAGCAATGCTAGAAGACAAAGTAGAGCTGCCCATAGGGTTTCCAAGGCTGTAAATGTTTATGAAATCAGACTGCCTCATCTTTCTCCTGCAGAGACCCTGATGGATTCAAACCACTGACCTTTTGGTTAGCAGCTAGATTCTATAACCACTGACCACCAGAGCTCCTTATTCATCTCCATATCTATATCTAGTTAATGTGTTACGTCAGTATATGAATAAACAAATGAAAGAATTAATGATAATTCTTATTCCATGTCAGAAAAATAATGCTTAAAAAAGATGAGGATTCAACTTTAGCATACTGAGTTTAAGTTGATAATGGAACTTATTGGTAGAGAGGACCCCCAAGCAGTTGTAAACATAAACTGAAACATTCATGTTGTGGTTCCACTTAGTTCACTACATGTACACTCAGTACAAATAGTAAGCAGACTATCATTCTCCACAATACTATTGCTCTATTCTATCCTTCCACTTTACCATGTTAATTAAATTCATTCTTAAAGCTTCAGTTCATGTTGTGTTTCTTTTTGGTTATTTTAGTCTACATAGCTGTCTTTTATTATTATTATCTCTACTACACTGTCTTTTATTAGTAGTAGTAGTAGTGCAACCTATCATTTACTTTTTATTTTAGATCGTATAATTATGTTATATATCTATACATTTCCAGTGTAATAGACATTTAAAATTGACAAAGAAAATCTCTTATTTATTTGTACCGTCTCTCTTACTCTCTCCCCCACTTAATGTAAAGAGGTTTAGACAATTGGATCTCAATAAGTACTTACTGATTAAAATTTTCTATTTATGATTATATAAGTTTTCCATCAAAATAAATTCAGACTTTGTCTGTATTTTCTTGTTTTTCAGCATAATAGAACCCAAGGTAATAAGACTTTTAGTAATTGCTTACAGAAATATTCATCTGTAAGTAGGTGTATATAAAGACATATTCAATAGCCTAACCTGTGAAATTTCATTTTAAACAGCTTTGATTTTTAACACTAGACATTCTCTTAGCTTTTATATTCCTTTAGTGTGTGCTTTTCCTCTTAATTGTATAATTTTTGTGGCCTTGAGCTTTAAGTTCTATAACACTGTATTTTTCCTCAAATTTTTTGTTTTATCTATGATATGTCCCCATTATCATTATCTGTATAATCTTAGGTGATAAAATGTATCTTTGTAATGTTCTAGGTGATTATTATACCAGCACCATTCTGCCACAAGTAAAACAAAAATGAAATATAGCTCTGGTATATTTTGTGTTATTTTCAGTAGAAGGTTGTCTTCAAGGTTTCAAAACTTTTTTCTAAAACTTTTTTATTGAGAATAAAAAATAGAATATTTTAAAAATAGAATAAGAATTAAAGATATACAATACCCAGTGCCAACATATAATAAACCTCTTGGTCTCTAAACCAAGAAATTAAAGAAAAATAATATTTGTTACATAATGTATATAACAAATTAAGGAGCCCTGATGGTAAAATGAGTAAGCCCTTGGCTATTAACTGAAAGGTTGGTATTTGAACTCACCAAACACTCTGTAGGGCAAAGGACTTGGCAATCTGCTCTTGTAAAAGATTAACTGAAAAATGAAACAAGACAAATACATTGCCATCTAGTTAATTCCAACTCACAGCAAGCCTCTATAGAACTTCTCCTATAGAGTTTCCAAGGCTGTAAATCTTTATGGAAGCAGACTCCCAAATCTTTCTCCCACCCTGTAAAGATTACAGCCTTAGAAACCACATAGGCAGTTCCACTCTGTCCTGTAAGAGGTAGTCACTGAGTTGAAATCAACTGAACAGCACACAATTCATACAACAAATATTTTCTAGTTACTTTTCATGAGATATAATTTTTTTTAATCAAATACTTTATATTTTGCCTTGACTGGAATGAAATAAGATTGTAGTAGAAGAAAGATAATGCTGAAAAGGAGAGGAAGACCTGTTTTTCAGAATTCTGTGTTAGAATTCAGTATCGGATTTTCTCAAATATATTTTAAAGTGGTTAACCTTCTTTCTCTCTAAAAAAAAAAATAACATAAATGAATGAATGACTAAATGAATAAAATAACTGATTTAGGAGTTTGAAGGAAAAATAGAGAAGGAAATAGAGCAATAAGATATCACCTTACTAGGTTTGTTGTTATTAGGTGAGGCTAGTCCTCCTGTCACTCAGCTCAGAATTGTTACTAAATTTAACCCTATTGTTACAAACCGTGCTAGTTCTATGGACTCACAAACTCCTTCCTTACTGCAAATAGTAAAGGCAAACAAACAGCTGCTTTCTGAGTGTAAGTAGTCATTGTGTACTTTGGTACTGACCATACACCAGTTGAGGCGTCCCCTGGAAGTTCCCAGCTGAATTGTGCATGAACAGTTGATTAGATTCTGGACTTCAAGCTCAAATATTTTTACCGCAAATAATGTATGTAAGATACTAACCAATCACAATGAACTATAATAAAAATGTATCTATTTGTGCCTTCCCTGTACTTCACATAGTTTGGTCGAAAACACTCCTTAAAAAAGCATTGAAGTCTCTCTAAACTATAGACATTTGCACTTAATACAAGTGGAACTTATGGCAAGACAAATGGTAGAACAAAATAGAAAAGGAAAAGTACAGTTTTTTTTGGGGGGGCATCTACAGGAATATCTAAAAAACTTAAAAACTTTGAAAAGAAATTATTGGTAAAAGATGTATAAGTTTTTATGTCAATTCTAATCATGGTAGCTCAAAAATGAGTCCAATTGATTTTTTTAATTTAACTAGAATTTAGAAAATCAGACAAATGCAAACAGCACTTATACTCCCCTTCTTATCTCAAATATTATTTCAACAGACTTCAAAAGTTAAAATTTTAACTATTCTTATTAATGACTTATCTCACAGTTAAGCAAAGAAAGGATATAAGATGGACTGGTGAAAGACTCTTGGAATTGAGGAATAGGCCAAACATATAGAAATCTCCATTCAGTTCATGTTTCTTGAATGAGGAAATTAATGAATAATTTAGTTTTTCTCTAATTCTCTACAAATATTTCTTTTTCCATCACCCTTTGCCTCTTTTCTTTAGTATTTGCTCTCATGCTTATCCTTTCATGTATATATGGCCCTTTTAGAATTGATTACTATTTAAAGTACCTGAAGGGAATACCATTAACTTTTATTGTGTCTTTAGGAAAATGCTGGCTTTGTAAAAAGGCTCAATTAAGTAATACATAAGAGTATTGTACTGTCTGTTCAAATACCTACTCAGAGCTTTTGTTCAAAGTTATTTCACTCCTCCCTGTACTTCACTTACTTTTTCTGCAAGTAAGAGGAAATATTAGTATTTACCTCATAGCTTTATGGTGAGCTTTAAATTAGTTCATTTAGATGTTTAGAAAAGGTAAGGAGTTTAGAAAAGTGTCTGGAATATAAGTACTCAATTGTTATTAGCCACTATAGTATAATTGTGGAATACCTGGGCAGTACAAATGGTTAAACATTTGAATATTAGCCGAAAGATTGACATTTTAAACCAACACAGAGGTAACTCAGTAGCTAGATCTGGTGATCTTTTTCTGAAAGGTCACAACTTTGAAAACCTTGTGGAGCAGTTCTACTCTGCACATAAAAGATCACTCTGAGTTGAAATTGACTTGACACCAACTGCCAACAACAACACGATACAGTTAAGTCTTCATAAAAAATACCTGTATTTTACAAAATTAAAATATAAACACCAATGAATAAACCAATATCCATGTTTATACACAAGGAGTCATTGTTTTTTAAGAATAAGATTAAAGGAAAAATTAACATTAGTTTGCAGTAAAACTCAGAATATATATACTTACTATTACAATTAGCAGTCTATGTATTACTTTGTCTTACCTCTATTTAAATTACAGGCTATCTGTTTATGAAAATGTTTAGACAATCATGTAGTTTTGTTTCAAATCAGAATAGTTTATATTTACCACTTTTTAGATTTTATTTATAT
>NW_006921973.1:1841965-1855081 GCF_000298275.1 Orycteropus afer afer
TATATATATATATATTAGGACTTCTGGTGGCCTAGTGCCTAAGGCATTTAACTGCTACCCAGAAGGTTGGTGGTTCAAACCCACTAGCCACTCTTCAGAAGGAAGACTAGGCAATCTACTTCCATAAAGATTTACTGCCTGGGAAACACAAAGGGGGTCGCTATGAGTCGGAATCAACTTGATAGCAGTGAGTTTTGAGTGTGGTAGGATATATATTTGTATATGTATGTGGACCTAAAGATACAGTTGTCATTTTTGTTAGATGCTATGATAGTTAAGTTGTGTGTCAACTTGGCTGGGCCTGGTTTTGAGTGGCTAGGTAGCTAGATGTCGTTATTACCCATGATGAGACTGGTGGAATCTACTGCGGCAGCTGAATAGCCGCCTTAGGGATGTGACCAGTTCTACTATGTAAGGAGACATTTTGAGAAAGGTCTCTGAGCCTTTTGACAACTTAGACCCTGCATGTGCCTGAGCCATCATCTCAATTACCTGCCATATTGTCTGACCATCTTGGGACTGTTAATGGATTTGAATTAGTGTCCTGCCATAATGCTTGACCATCTTGACACTGTGCCATTTTATTTGTCGACCTTGAGTTTGTCAGCCTCAGCTGACTGAACTGAGAAATGCCTCCAGCTTCAGTGGGCCAGGAGCAAGAGGTAAAGCTGAAGCCAGAAGTCAAGGGGCTTTCATTCAGCCCCTGGAGCTGACACTTTGAACTCTGACTTCTAGCCACGTAAATTGTAAGAGAATAAATCTCTGTTAAAGGCACCCATTTGTGGTATTTTCTGTTAGAGCAGCACTAGAAGACCAAAGCAGGAACCATCATGTCAGTGTCAAAACTCAGAATGACCCTGTATACAACAGAAGAAAACATTGTCTGATCTTGCACCATCCTCACAATCATTGCTATGTGTAAGCCCATCGTTGGACCCAATATGTCAATCCATATTGTGGGTCCTCCCCTTTTCCACTGAACCGCTACTTTAAAAAAAAAAAAAATAGCCATTCACTGCCATCAAGTTGATTCTATCTCATAGCAACCCTTTCAGGACACAGTAGAAACCTCCATAGTGTTTCCAAAGTTATAAATCTTTCAGAAGCAGACTGCTTCATCTTTCTTCCACAGACCAGCTGGTATGTTTAAACTACCAACCAATTAGCAGTTATATGCTTTAACCACTTCACTCTCAGAGCTCCTTGACCCACTAGTTTACCAAGCCTGATATCCGTCTTCAGAGACCTATCCTTTCTGATAACATGACCAAAATAAGAGAAATGAAGTCTGGCCATTGTCACTTACAATTTTAAGGATCATTCCAGCTGTACTTCTTCCAATATAGATTTGTTCATTCTTCTGGCAGTCCATTGTGTTTTCAGTATTCTTCCCCACCACCACAATCCAAATGCATCAGTTCTTCTCTGGTCTTCCTTATCCATTGTCTAACTTTCACATAATTATGAGGCCATTGAAAATAATATGGCTTGGGTAAGTGTACCTTAGTGACATCTTGGCTTTTGTACAATTTGAAAAGAATTTTTGAAGCAGATTTGCCCAATGCAAATATCCTTTTTTAACCACTGCTTCTATGGTTGTTGATTGTGGGTCCTAGTAAAATGAAATCCTTGACAACTTTGATATTTTCTCCATTAATAATGATGTTGCTTATTGGTCCAGTTGTGGGGAATTTTGTTTTCTTTTTGTTGAGATATAATCCATACTGAAGGCTGAAGTCTTTGATCTTCATTAGTAAGTATTTCAAGTCATCTTCACTTTCAGCAAACCAGGTTGTGTCATCTGCATATTACAGTTTATTAAAGAATGATCCTCCAAATCTGATGAAGTATTCTTCATATATTCCAGCTTCTCAGATTATTTGCTCAGCATACAGATTGAATAAGTATGATGAAAGGATATAACCCTGTTGCATACCTTTCCCAATTTTAAGTGATGCAATATACCCTTGTTCTGTTCAAGCAAATACATCTTGGTCTATGTACAAGTTCCTCAAAAGCACAGTTAAATGGTCTGAAATTCCCATTCTTCACAATGATATCTATAGTTTGTTATGATCCACACAGTGAAATGTCTTTGCATAGTCAATAAAACACAGGTAAACATCAACAATGATATCCTTCATTACATCTCCTCTTCTGAATTGGGCTTGGATTTCTGGCATATTCTGTGGTTGTACTGCTGCAACCATTTTTCAAATATTTTCAGAAAGCTTTACTTGCCTGTGATATTAATGATAGTTGTTCAATAATTTCCTGATTCTGATGGATCACCTTTGATTGGAATAGGCACAAATACTGATTTCTTTCACTAGATGGGCCAGGTAGATGTCTTCCAAATTTAATGGCATGAATAAATGAGAGCTTTCAGCATTGCATCTATTTTTTGAAACATTTCAATGGGTATTTCATCAATTCCTGGAGCCTTGTTTCTTGCTAATTCCTTCAGTGAACCTTGCAATTTTTTCTTCAATATCATTAGTTCTTGATCATATGTTACTTCCTGAAATGATTGACAGTTAGCCAATTCTTTTTGGTAGAGTGACTCTGTGTGTGCTTTCCATATTATTTTGATGCTTCCTTTATGGTTCAATATTTTGCCCATAGAATCCTTCAATATTGCAACTGTAGGCCTGAATTATTTTTTCAGTACTTTCAGCTAGAAATGCCAAGTGTGTTCTACCCTTTCAGGTTTCTGATTACAGGTCTTTTCAGTTTTCATTATAATACTTTGTCTTCTTAATCACCCTATGAAATATTCTGATTAACTTTTTTAGTTCATCATTTCTTCCAATCACTTCAGGTACTGTCCTTTCAAGAACAAGTTTCAGAATCTCTTCTGATATTCACTTTGGTCTGTTCTTTCTTTCCTATCTTTTTATTGATGTTTTATTTTCTTCATGTAGGATATAAATGCACCTACTACTCACTTACCTAATATATCATTATCCGTTATTTCACATTTACAGCCCTAGTAAAAAAATCTACTATTTGATTATTTTGGACATTAGTGATGTATGTCCAGCAGTAATGAATGCTAAGGTATAAGGTGAAAATAAATTTGGCAGTGATGGTTAAGGTATGTGTCAACTTGACTGAGTTATGATTCTCAGTGATTTGGCGAAACTAAAAAAAAAAAAAAAAAAACTCACCGCCATCCAGTTAAATCCAACTCATAGCGACCCCTCCTTGGGTTTCTGAGGTGGTATCACTACAGAAGTAGATTTTCTAGTCTTCCTTCCAAGGAGTGGTTGGTGAGTTTGAGCCACCAGCCTTCTGGTTAGCAGTTAATTGTCTTAGGCACTATGCCACCAGAGCTCCTCAGTGATTGCAGTTATGTAATTATATCTTTTGGCAGTTATATGATGATGTGGTCATCCTCCATGTTGTGATTTGATGTGGCCCTCCTTCATTTGTTGTATAACAATGATTTTTGCATAACAACTTGGTCGTTTTAACCTAACCATGTAGACAAGAGAGGAGAGGATGTGTGTGTGTGTGTGTTTGTGTGCCTTTTTTCAAAAATATAAAAGGCTACTAAGGAAGGTTGGGCAATCCTACTTCCATAGTGATACTGCCTCGGAAACCCAAGGAGGGGTCGCTGTGAGTCGGGGTCGACTCGACGGCAAACAACAACAACAACAACAACTATACATGTGGACCTCACCAGATGGAATACCCTGGAATCAAATCAACTACATGTATGGAAAGATACAATGGAGAAGCTCAGTCTCCTAGTCACAAGAAGGTCAAGGCTGATTTTGTAGCAAATCATCAACTGATTATATGAAAGTTCAAGATGAATCTGAAGACAATTAAAACACGTTCTTGAGAGCCAAAGTATTACCTTGTGTATTAACCAAAATCATTGCCATCGACTTGGATTCAACTCATAGTGCCCCCTCCTTGGGCTTCCGAGGCAGTATACCTTGTGTACATCCCACCTGAATTTAGAAACCATCTCAAAAATAGATTTGATGAATTTCACACAAATTGCTAAAGACCAAATGAGTGTGAAATGACATCAAGGATATCATACCTGAAGAGAGAAAAAGGTCATGGAAAAGACATGAAAGAAAGAAATACCAAAATCAATATCAGAAGTAACTCTGAAACTTTCTTTTGAATGTAGAGTAGTTAAAGCAAATAGAAGAAATGATGAAGTAAAAGAACAGATAAAAGATTTCAAAGGGAAGCTCAGGAAAACAAAGTAAAGTATTATAATAAAATGTGCAAAGATGTGGAGTTAAAAAGATTAAAAATGAAGAACACACTCTGCATTTCTCAAGCTGAAAGAAGTGAAGGAGTAATTCAAGCCCAGAATTGCAATACTGAAGGATTCTATGGAGAAAATATTTAATGACTCAGGAAAAGATGATGGAAGGAATACACAAAGTCACTGCACCAAAAATAATTGGTCCAACTCCAATCATTTCAAGAAATAGCATATGATCAAGAACTGATAATATTCAAGAAAGAAGTTCAAGATGCAGCAAAGGCATTGGCGAAAAACCTGGCTCTAGGTATTGATGAAATACTAACTGACATATTTCAACAAAGGATGCAATGCTAAAAATTTTCACTCATCTATGCCAAGAAATTTGGAAGACAGCTACCTGGCCAACTGACTGGAAGAGATCCTATTTGTGCCTATTCAAAAGAAAGTTTATCCAACAGAATGAGAAAATTTATGAGTAATATTATTAATATCACATGCAAGTAAAATTGTGCTGAAGACATTTCAAAACTGGTTAAAAGTGTATATCAAAAGAAAAATACCAAAACATTCAGCTCTGTTCAGAGAGGACACAGAAAGAGGTATCTCATTGCTTTTGTCAGAGGAATCTTGTCTATAAGCAGAGACTACCCAAAAGAGGTTTACTTTTGTTTTATTGACTATGAAAAGGCATTTCACTTTGTTGAGCATGACAAATTATGGATAACATTGTGAAGAATGAGAATTCTAGAACACTAAACAATGCTCATGAAGAGCCTGTACATAGACCA
This sequence comes from Orycteropus afer afer, assembly GCF_000298275.1. Taxonomy (NCBI): domain Eukaryota; kingdom Metazoa; phylum Chordata; class Mammalia; order Tubulidentata; family Orycteropodidae; genus Orycteropus; species Orycteropus afer. The sequence continues at coordinate 1,846,991 of NW_006921973.1, forward strand.
AGAGACATTCACTCAAATGGAACAAGGGGATACTGCATGGTTTAAAGTCAGGGAAGGTGTGTATCATCAAGGCTGTATCCTTTCACCATACTTACTCATTCTCTATGCTAAGCAAATAATCTGAGAACCTAGACTTAGCATCAGGACTGGAGAAAGATTCTAACAACCTGTGATATGCTAATGACACAATCTTGCTTGCTGAACGTGAACTTGAAGCACTTACTAATGAAGATCAAAGACCCCAGCCTTCAGTATGGATTACATCTCAGCATAAAGAAAACAAAAATCCTCACAACTGGACGATCAGAAACATCATGATTAATGGAGAAAATATCAAAGTTGTCAAGGATTTCATTTTACTTGGACCCACAATCAACACCCACAGAACCAGTGGTCAAAAATCAAAGGACATTGGGCAAAAAGATCTCAAAAGCAAAGGTGTCATTTTTCGTATTAAGGTACATCTCACCTAAGCCATGAGATTTTCAATTACCTCAAAAGCACATGATAACTGGACAATAAAAAGACCAAAAAAGAATTGGAACATTTGAATTATGATATTGGTGAAGACTACTGATAGACCATGAACAGCCAGAGGAGCAAGCACATCTGTCTTGGAAGAAGTTCAGCCACAATGCTCCTTAGAAGCAAGCATGGCCAGACTTCGTTTCAGGTACCTTGGATATGTTATCAAAAGGGACTAGTCCCTGGAGAAGGATGTCATGTTGGTCAATGAATAAGAGGAAGACCCTCAAAGAGATGAATTCAACATGGTGGCTGCAACAATGGGATGACACAGCAATGATTGTGAGGATGGTGCAGGCCTGGGCAAGTGTTATGTGCTGTTGTACATAGAACCACTATTAGTCAGAAACGACTCCACAGCACCTAGCAATAATAACACAGAAGCTCTAGTGATGCAATGGTTAAGCAATATCTACTAACCAAAAGGTTCTAACCTACCAGCCACTTTGAATCAACTCAGCAATAGGTTTTATAGATGTATATGTGGACATAGTTGATGTTAGTTGCTGATTCCAACTCACGGCAACTCTCTGTATTACAGAACAGAGTTTTCTTGGGTTTAGGGTTATGAAAGCAGATCATTTTACCTTTGTTCTCTGGTGCTGCTGGACGGATTCAAACCACCAATCTTTACATTAGTAGTTGAGTATAAACCATTTATGTCACCAAAGAACATTAATTTAAACACAGACACCTAAAGATTGAGCACCACTTACATTTCTTTTTGCCTGTTTCCCTCCAAAAAATACACTGAGATTTAATGACTTCTTTTACATAAACTTCTTTTCCACAGAAAATTTATTAGGGATCAGGAGCACATAATCACACCCCAAGAAATTCACCTGTCAAATCTGGTAAGTGGTACATTTTACAGAACTTGCCTCATTTCTTCAAAACATCAATGAGATGGAGAAAAGGAATGAAGAGAGGAGTTAACAAGTCTTTGAGAATAAAACTAACTGATGAAATGAGTACAATGTCATTGGAGCATAATTTTTTAATTTTTAAAAAACAATTTTTAAACCCTAAGAGCAATTTGTATATGGTTTAGATATCAAAAACAAACAAGCAAACAAATAAACTGAAAACCTTTGCCATCTAGTCAATTTTGACTCATAGTAACCCTGCAGGACAAAGTAAAACTGCCTCATAGCATTTCAAAGGATGTAGTCTTTTACAGAAGCAAATTGCTACATCTTTCTCTCGTGGAGTGGTTAGTGAATTTGAACCATCAACCTTTAGGTTAGTAGCCAAGCACTTAACTACTGCCTCACCAGGGCCTGAATATTAGTTGGTATCACTGAGTTATATTTAATTTGTGTGTGATAATGGCAGTTGTGATTATGTAAGCAAATATTCTTTTAATTTTTGAGATATATACAGAATTTTATACACAATTTTTGATGATAATATAACATGCTAACTAGGATTTAAAACATTAATTCCATACTTCACCAAAAAGGAAAAAAAAAGAAAAGATGAGAGTAAGTAGATAAACGAAATGTCGATGGTTGTGGGTGGTGGCTAATGAATACATTGGACCTAAGGTAGAATCTTTATTATCCTGTGTGTTGAAAATTTCATAGTAAAAAGCTTTTAAAAACTAAAAACAGATCAAATGTAGACTCTTTAAGATTAGCTATTATGTCTTTTCAGCCACTGAAAAAATATTTTACAGAGTAGGAATTTAGTAACTCTTGTTTAATTGCATGTACTGTTATGTGCACATTTTAGGTTATACTGATATAATATAAACTGTGGAAAGTTGTAAACCATAGATATTTATGACTGATGCTACAATTATAAAGCCTTTAACAAAGGGGGTTCTTATTAGATTAATTTACTATAAAATGGGACAATTAACTATAACATGAAACTACTGGATTATAAAAGGATTTATACCTTTTACTCCTATATTCTGCAAGAGTATTAATAAAGAGATGGTCAAGTATGTTTTATGTAGAATAGGAGATCAAACATTAAAAGTAGTGGCAATTGCTCCCTTTTCATTTACTATAACTTAACCTTAGAAGTAATGATCTTTTCAAACTTGAAAATAATTGTAAGGATTGTGGTTTCCCTATACTCAAAGCACCAATTTTTTACAGGTACATAGAGAAACTGGAGTCAGTCTTTGTGTACAGAAATTTCAAGAAATTTTTTTTTATTGTTTGCCTTTCAGTCAATTCCAACTGATAGTGACCCTGTAAGACAGAGTAGAACTATCCTTTAAGCTTTTGTGGTCTGTAGTCCTTACAAAGATGCCTTGTTGATTCAGTGGTTGAAGCTCTTGACTGCTAACCAAAAGGTCAGTTGTTTGGACCTACCAGCCCCTCCACTGGAGAAAGATGTGGCAGTTTTCTTGTGTAAATATTTTACCCATAGAAACCTGTGGGGCAGTTCTACTCTGTGCTGTAGTGTGGCTATGAGTCAGAATCAACTCGATGGCAAAGGATAACAACCAAGTGTTTTAACCATTGTAACACCAGGCTCCTTTCAAGAAATATAAACCACCCACTGCCACTGAGTCAATTCTGCCTCACAGCAACAGAGCAGACCTGCCCTACAGGGTTTTCAAAACAGTAAATCTTCACAGTACATTGCCTTATCTTTCTCCCACAGAAGGGCTGGTGGGTTTGAACACTAACCTTTTGGTTAACGGCCAAATGCTTTAATCACTGTACCACTAGAGCTCCTTTAAGAAATACAGGCCACTGAAATTCATTAAACAAATGGAGAAAACAAATCAAAAAGTATTTCATATGCCAGTACTTTTGAAGCTTTAACTTATTCTACAATTTATTTTCAGGTAACTACTCCATAAATAAAAATTCATATTTATCTCACTTGATTTTTGAATCAGAAAATCTATTAAGAAAGGTAATGCAAATCTACTCATTTGAAATTGTGTTTATTCCCTTTAGAATGTTCTGTTTACAGCAACTGCTGACATCACAAGAAAACTTTACCCCAGGGTGGTTATCCAGTTATATAGTAGTCATGCTACTTTGAATTTAATTTGTCAAACAAATAACAGAAAGGACAGCAGGTGTTTTTGTCTAACCCCATTGGTTATGATTAGAGATATTACAAAACTATGAAAATTAATGTTGACATACCACTTTGAAAGCTAATTTTCTTGAGTATGTGACATGCCATAGCATATCTGAAATGTGTGTATTCCCACTTGCCAGAGTAACACATCATTTGTTAGATGCTTCACTTCTAAAACCAGATGTTGTCTACTTCAATCAATTTTCAGCTATTAACGGTAGCTTTTAACTACATTTGTGAAAGTCAGATACTTGCAATTAGAATCTTTTAGGAGCAACATGACAATTATTCTGAAGAGAAATTTAAGGCTGCCAGAACCATCACAGGACAGCATCATCTAGATAAAAATTACCAACTCTAAGGAGTATTGCACACAGCTTTAGGAAACAACTTCATTTTTCCTTAGATTTTCCACTATGCAAGAGGCAATGAATGGTGAATCTTCTTAGGTGTGTATTGAAGAGAAAATATATATATATATATATATATATATATATATATATATATATATATATATATATATATAGTAAATGGATTAGCATTTCAAAACTCCCCTAATAGTTGCCACATTTTTAAGGTAATATATTTGCTTTCTTTCTCAGTAATATATCCATTTATTTCAAATTTCATTTACTACTAAGGTCACGCCAAAGAAAACTATAAAGAACATGTGCAGAAAATCCTTTTAATCCACCATATTTTATGTGTGTTCAGTCATTGAACAAATAGCAAACAGTACAGCTATGGTAAGATGTGAAGTAGTGCCCCAGCTTTCCCATGGTCATCACTAACTATGGCCACTCAGTGGTCCTCTCTTACCTGCCCAAGGAGTCTCACGGTGGGACAAATGGTTAACACACTCAACTGCTAACTCAAGGGTTGGATGTTCAAATCCACACAGAGATGCCTCAGGAGAAAGGACTGATGATCTCCTTTCAAGAAAATCAGCCACTGAAAACCTTATGGAGCACAGTTCCATACTGGCAGATGTGGAATTACCATGAGTAGGAATCTACTCCACCACCCCCACCAGCTGTCATGATGTAAGTTCTGACTCATGATGTCCCTCTGTGTGTCAGAGTAAAATCATGCTCCCTAGAGCTTTCAGTCATTCATTTATCAAAAGTGTATTGCCAGGCCTTTCTTCTGAAGAACTCTTGAGTGGACTTGAACAATTAAGCTTTCAGTTAGCAGCCAAGAACTTAACCATTTGCAAAATCCAGGGACTTCAATGCCATTGATTTTTATAGTTCTTGGAGTTTCTCTATGTCTCTTTCTTCAAAGAGCTCTGAAATTGAGAGACATGACGGGGTGGAAGGAGGTATTTCTAAGTTCCTTTTTTTTTTTTTGTAATTGTTTAAATCTTGATTTACATTGCTGATAACAAGTAAAAGTATAAAAGGCTCTTGCCCATGCTTGTCTTTTCTTTAAGATACTATGGATGACGATGAAGTCAGATACTGATCATAGAACAAGAGATTTTATTAACGGTGGACAAAATTAAAATTAATCTGCATTTCAAAGGAATGGCAGACAGAGGCTGTCCAAAGAATATTATTGCAAGAAGCTAGAATGTCGAAATACCTGTCTATAAACCAATAAGCCAAACCAAAGTCATTGCCGAGTCGATTCAGACTCACAGTGACCCCTCCTTGGGTTTCCAAGGCAGTATCTCTACGGAAGTAGATTGCCCAATCTTCCTTCCAAGGAGTGGTTGGTGGATTTGAGCTGCCAGCCTTTTGGTTAGCAGTCAAATGCCTTAGGAACTGCACCACTAGAGGTCCTTGTCAATCTCTGTTGTTGTTGTTGTTTTATGCTGTCAAGTGGGACCCGACTCATAGAGACCCGTCCTTGGGTTTCTGAGGCAGTATCACTATGGAAGTAGATTGCTCAGCCTTCCTTCTGAGGAGTGGCTGGTGGGTTTGAACCAGCCTTCTGGTTAGCAGTCAAGTACCTTAGGCACTACCCTACCAGAGTACCTATGCCAATCTATAGGCATTATAAATATCTTAAAGTCTTGACTTCTTCTTTCACTTTTCACATATATCTTATTCTAAAATTTCCTGTTATGGGACATTTTTATTCCAAATATTTCAGTATGTCCAAAAAAAAAATTGAGTAGAGCTTCAGTAGTTAAACTATAGTATGGACGAGATGGGAGCAGAAAGGAGAAGAGATTGGGAAAATTTCAAGTGAAGAAGAGAAACTACTGTAAATAGTTTCAGTTACCTTGAACATAGGTAAACTGAATGGAATATACTTATTTGTGTACAGAAATGATTTTTCTGTTAATTTTCATGAAATTTCTAAACTCATTAATTTATTCTTAATAAAAATGCATAATATGAGCCAGCTATTATTCTAAATGCTGGGGAATTCTACAGTGGGAAAATGAGATGCATTTTTGACTCTAACTTGAGCTAAAACTGTGGTGAAGAGAAACTTTAACAAACAAAAGTGAAAAATAAGTGCTATCAAAAATATAATTGTGATAGGCAGGGTTATGGTGGTCTGAACAATCTTAAATAGGGTATTCACAGGAGCACTGGTGGTGTAGTGCCTAAGGCGTTTTTGACTGCTAATCAGAAGATGGGAGTTCAAACTCACCAGTCACTCCTTGGAAAGAAGATTGGGCAATCTACTTCCGTAGTGTTACCTCCTTGGAAACCCAAGGAGAGGTCGCTGTGAGTCGTATTGAGTTGACTGCAATGAGTTTTTGTTATTGTTGTCATTGTTGTTTTTAATTCATGGAAAGCACCTCTGAGAAAATAATATTAATCTATATATTTGAAGGGAAATGAGGATGCAAACCATACAGACATGTAGAGAATACAGTTCCAGGAATAGATAATAGCTAATGCCCAAATGCAGAAACAAGCTGGTGTTGGAGAAAAAAAGAGGACTTTAGTTAAGCTGATGTAGAATTAGATACAATTGGAAAGAAATATAGATAATGTTAGAGAGTAATAGGGGGCCACTCTAAGAATTTTAACTTTTATGCTAGGTCACCCTAAGGACTTTAACTTTTATGCTAGGTAAGATGATAACAGGGTTTTGATCTGAGGAATGACATGATCCAATTTAAATGTTAAGGAAATTACACTGAATTGAGAGAGAGAAAAATAGATATGCACATATACACATAAACATAATATGACATGTTTATTTTGAAAATAGCCAAAGATGGTTGCTTTCCTTTGGATAGTATCACTTTTTGGCTATTATATTTCACTGGGAAAATATATGTCTTAGAAAACTCTACTGTACGCCTTGTCCCTATAAAACCAAAATTACTACTGTGGAATCAATTCCAACTCATGGTAACCCTCTAAGACAGTATGGAACTTCCTCATAAGGTTTCCAAGGCTATGAATCATAACAGAAGCAGACTACCACATCTCTGTGGAGCAGCTGGTGGTTTCGAAGCATTGAACTTTTGGTTAGCAGCCAAGTGCTTTACCACAGTACTACCATGATTCTTCTTGTCCATATACAAAGCTCCTTCCATATAAAATATATATGAATATATATATATATATATATATATATAGTAAATGGATTAGCATTTCAAAACTCCCCTAATAGTTGCCACATTTTTAAGGTAATATATTTGCTTTCTTTCTCAGTAATATATCCATTTATTTCAAATTTCATTTACTACTAAGGTCACGCCAAAGAAAACTATAAAGAACATGTGCAGAAAATCCTTTTAATCCACCATATTTTATGTGTGTTCAGTCATTGAACAAATAGCAAACAGTACAGCTATGGTAAGATGTGAAGTAGTGCCCCAGCTTTCCCATGGTCATCACTAACTATGGCCACTCAGTGGTCCTCTCTTACCTGCCCAAGGAGTCTCACGGTGGGACAAATGGTTAACACACTCAACTGCTAACTCAAGGGTTGGATGTTCAAATCCACACAGAGATGCCTCAGGAGAAAGGACTGATGATCTCCTTTCAAGAAAATCAGCCACTGAAAACCTTATGGAGCACAGTTCCATACTGGCAGATGTGGAATTACCATGAGTAGGAATCTACTCCACCACCCCCACCAGCTGTCATGATGTAAGTTCTGACTCATGATGTCCCTCTGTGTGTCAGAGTAAAATCATGCTCCCTAGAGCTTTCAGTCATTCATTTATCAAAAGTGTATTGCCAGGCCTTTCTTCTGAAGAACTCTTGAGTGGACTTGAACAATTAAGCTTTCAGTTAGCAGCCAAGAACTTAACCATTTGCAAAATCCAGGGACTTCAATGCCATTGATTTTTATAGTTCTTGGAGTTTCTCTATGTCTCTTTCTTCAAAGAGCTCTGAAATTGAGAGACATGACGGGGTGGAAGGAGGTATTTCTAAGTTCCTTTTTTTTTTTTTGTAATTGTTTAAATCTTGATTTACATTGCTGATAACAAGTAAAAGTATAAAAGGCTCTTGCCCATGCTTGTCTTTTCTTTAAGATACTATGGATGACGATGAAGTCAGATACTGATCATAGAACAAGAGATTTTATTAA
>NW_006921973.1:1855181-1859444 GCF_000298275.1 Orycteropus afer afer
TCCGTAGTGATACTGCCTCGGAAACCCAAGGAGGGGTCGCTATGAGTTGGGGCCAACTCGACGGCACATAACAACAACAACAACAACAGCCCATATAATAAGAAACTGAATCCCAAAGACGTTAATAATATATTCTTAAATCACCCAGCTTTTGAGTCCCTAAACCAGGGCTTGGACAGGCTCCATCCGGATTCCAAAGCCAACTATTGCCGTTCCTTTATATTATCCACATAGCAGTGATATGCAAGATATTAGTCTTACCGTTAATTAATGAAGGACTTGGAAAATTGCTGTTGTTACTTCCCTTTCTCATTTATAAATGAGAAAGTTGCTCCACTTAATTTTTGCTGAGTCTCACTATTGAGAACTCTGTTGTTCTGGGAACTTAGAAGTCTGAAAATGGGTTAATGTACCCATTAACAGATTAAAGTACAAAGACTTATTAACAGTGTCTCCATAAAAATAAAATCTTTGCTAGATTTCAAATTAAAATCTAATTAATTAGCTAAATACAGTGAGAGATTTGGCATATTTTCTTTGTTTCCTCATATATTTTAAGTGGTCTGGCAGTTACGTTAGAACTTTATGTTCATTCATACAGTCTGTGCCATGTCAGCCTATACTGTTTCAAGATAAACATAACATAATCTAAAACATTTTGCATCAGTGCCCAAAGACGGCGAAATAAAAAATAACAACAAAAAACCTCAAGGAGTTGGCACAGGTTTATTTTTATTTTTTGCTTTTCCTTTGTGCACAGTAGTATTTAATGCTTTTATGAAGAAAAAAAAAATGCTGTGTTATTTTCTTTTTACAGATAAAACAATCTTTGAATCTTGAAAGATGTAGGTTTGATTTAATCTCAGGTTCTTTCTTGGGAAATGTAATGTTTCAGCACAATTCTCACCAAAACAACTTAAAGCATTGATGTATGGTGACATGCTTCTTTCAATTTAGAGAAGCAGGAAGGATCTGTACTTCAGATCATTTGCAGGGGTGATATATGTGGGAATAAACTAAAAAAAAAAAAAAAAAAATCATTTCTCGTAAGAATCCAAATACAGTTAGAAAAAAAAATCCTTTAGATTCACTGGAAGAGGGAAAGCATACGTTGGATTAAAAATTTAGTATGCATTTATTGAGTTTTATTTACAGAGTTTTGTTTCACTGTATGATATGGATTGAATGTGTCCTCAAAAAATTTTTTGTTATAAATATGAACTTCACCTAAGGCATTTGACTGCTAACCAGAAGGCTGGTGGTTCAAACCCACTAGCCCTTCTTGAAAGGACGGTTAGGTAATCTACTTCCTTAGTGATAGTGCCTCGGAAACCCAAGGAGGGGTCACTATGAATCGGGTCTGACTTGATGGCACATAACAACAACAACAACAACATGCTTGGGATTGTAATTTCATTTGAAAATGGGCTTTCTTTGTTATGCTAATGAGATAGGATCAGGGTTGTTGTTGTTGTTGTTATGTGCCGTCGAGTCGCCCCCGACTCATAGCGACCCCTCCTTGGGTTTCCGAGGCAGTATCACTACGGAAGTAGGAATGCCCAAAATCAATCTCTTTTGAGATAAAAAGAGATTAAACATGCAAAGAAGCAAGACATGAAGATTGCCCATGAGCAGAAGTTCAAAGAGACAGGATCTTCCTCAAGACCAGACAGAGAGAAAGGCTTCCCCTACAGCAAGCACTCTCAATTTGGACTTTTAGCTTCCAAAAGTGTGAGAATATAAATTTGTTTGTTAAAGTTGACCACTTGTAGTATTTCTGTTAGACCAACACTGTTGTTGTTGTTTTGTGCCATCCAGTCGGACCCGACTCATAGCGACCCCTCCTTGGGTTTGCGAGGCAGTATCACTACGGAAGTAGATTGCCCTATCTCCCTTCTGAGGAGTGGCTGGTGGGTTTGAACTGCCAGCCTTCTGGTTAGCAGTCAAGTGCCTTAGGTACTACACTACCTGAGCTCCTATGCCATATATTAGGGCCCCTAAATTTGCCACTAGTTTTCCTTGAGGAACTCTGTAGCTTTAGGTTTTACATTTACATTTTTGATCCATCTGGAGTTAGTTTTTGTGTATGGTGTGAGGTACCGATATCATTTCATTTTTCTGCAAATGGATATCCAGTTTTGCCAACACTATTTATTAAACAAACTTTCTATTCCCCTTTTAATAGATTTTGGCCCTTTGTCAAAGATCAGCTAACCGTAGGTTGATAGATTTATTTCTGGGTTCTCAATTCTGTTCCTTTGGTCTATGTGTCTGTCATTATACCAATACCAGGGAGTTTTGACTACTGTAGCAGTATAGTAGGTTTGGAGATATGGCAACATGAGACCCCCTATTTTGTTCTTCTTCTTCAATAATTCTTTTCTTATCCAAGGTCTTTTTCCTTTCCATATAAAATTAGTGATTGATTTTTCCAGATCCTTAAAAAATGTTCATGGGATCTGGATTGGGATTGCATTGAATGTATAGATTGCTTTGGGTAGAATGGACATTTTCATCATGTTCAATCCTCCTATCCATGGGCATGAGATGTTCTTCCATTTATGTAGATCTCTTCTGGTTTCTTGAAGTAGTTTTTTTATAGTTTTCTTTGTAGAGGTCTTTTGTGTCCCTAGTAAGAATTATTCTCAAGTATTATTATATTTTTTTGGTAGGTATTGTAAATGGTATTGATTTCCTCATTTCATTGTCAGCAATCTCTTTGCTGGTGTAGAGGAATCCAACTGATTTTTGGATGTTGATCTTATATCCTGCCATGATGCCAAATCTCTCTATTAGTTCCAGTAGCTTTTTGACTGAGTCTCTTGGGTTTTCTAGGTATAGGATCATATCATCAGCAAATAGGGATAGTTTGACTTCTTCCTTACCAATTTGAATGCCTTTGATTTCCCTTTCTTGCCTTAAGGCCCTGGCTAGGACTTCCAGTACAATTTTGAATAGAAGTGGTGATAGCGGGCATCCTTGTCTAGTTCGTGTTCTCAAGAGGAATGATTTAAATCTCTCTCCATTGAGTATAATGTTGACTATTGGTTTTGCACAGATACACTTTATTATGTTGAGGAATGTCCCTTCTATTCCTATTTTGCTGAGAGTTTTGATCAGAAATGGGTGTTGGATTTTATCAAATGCCTTTTCTGCATCAATTGATATGATCATGTGCTTCTTTTCCTTTGTTTTATTTATATGGTGGATGACGTTGATTGTTTTTCTAATGTTGAACCATCCTTGCATACCACATATGAACCCCACTTGGTCATAATGAATGCTTTTCTTGATATGTTTTTTGAGTCTATTAGCTAGGATTCTGTTGAAGATTTTTGCATCTATATTCATGAAGGATATTTGTCTGTAGTTTTCCTTTTGAGTGATCTCTTTGCATGGTTTTGGTATCAAGGTTATACTTGCTTCATAAAATGTGTTAGGGAGGACTCCATCTTTTTTCTATGTTTTGGAATAGTTTGAGTAGGATTGGTGTCAGTTCTTCTCTGAATGTTTGGTCAAATTCTCTGGTGAAACTGTCTGGGACAGGAATTTTTTTGTTGGTAATTTTTTGATGACCTGTTCAATTTCTTCTTTTGTTAGGGATCTGTTCAACTTTTCCACATCAGTCTGTATTAGTTTATGTAAGTAGTGTGTTTCTAGAAATCTGTCCATTTCTTTCAGATTTTCAAATTTGTTGGAGTACCGTTCTTCATAGTATCCTGATATTATCCTTTTCATTTCAGTTGGTTCTGTTGTGACGTCACCCACTTTGTTTCTTACTCATGTTATTTGTATTATCTCACTCTTTTCACTTGTTAAATTTGCCAATGGTTTGTCACTTTTATTGATTTTTTCAAAAAATCAACTTCTCATCTTGTTGATTTTTTCTATTGCCCTTCTATTTTCTGTTTCATTGGTTTCTGCTCGAATCTTGATTATTTCCTTTCTTCTGGTGACTATAGCCTTTTCTTGCTGTTCTTTTTCAAATTATTGGAGATGTTGGTTGAAAGTGTTGATTTTGGGTCTTCTTTTTTGATGTGTGCATGTATTGCTATAAATTGGCCTCGGATCACTGCTTTTGCTGTGTCCCAACGATTTTGGTATGTTGTGTTTTCATTCTTGTTTGATTCAAGGAATTTTTTTATTTTTAATTTTTATTTCTTCTCTTACCTCATCTTTCTTAAGGAGAATGTTGTTCCGTTTCCATGTGTTTACTCTTTTTCCATTGATCTTCCTATTATTGATTTCTAATTTGATAGCATT
>NW_006921973.1:1860234-1861898 GCF_000298275.1 Orycteropus afer afer
ATCATTTTTCTTTGAGGTTACCCTGTGATTTATAATTTTCTCCCTGAGATTGGAAGAGTACGTTCTATTTTGCAACTGTCTTGACTTCCTCACCATTTAGAAGTTCTGTGACGACACAGTCTTTTCCCTCTTTTTGTTTGTAGTTGTCCTCACTTGCCAATTGATGTCTCTGGTTCCCTGTTTACATTCTTTAAGCTTATTTTACTTTGGATATGTCCACAGCTGTGGTTTCTGGGTTATGTCATTTTGTGTATTAATGGTCGATTGTGTTTGCTATTTTTGGTTCTCTGTTCAAAGGACTCCCTTTAGTATCTCTTGTAAGGTTCGTCTGGTTTTAACAAATTCCCTTATTTTCTGCTTATCTGAAAATCTCTTAATTTCACCATCATATGTGAAGTACAGTTTTGCTGGGTATATAATTATTGGTTGAAAATTTTTCTCTTTCAGGGTTTTATACATACCATTGCATTGCCTTCTTGCTTGCATGGTTTCTGCTGAGAAATCAGACCTTATTCTTACTGGTTGTCCTTTATACGTAACTTTATGTTTTTCCCTGTGATGCTTTCAGAATTCTGTCACTGTCTTCAGTTTTGATGAGTTTGATGATGATATGTTTTAGTAATTTTCTTTTGGGGTCTATAATGTTTATGGAGTTTTTTGGGTTTCCTGAATGGATATATTCTCATCTTTCATCATATCAGGGAAGTTCTCTTCCAACATACCTTGGACAGTTTTCTCAGTGATTTTATTTTTCTTTTCTTGTTCTGGAATTCCAAGGACACATAGGTTATTTCTTTTTATGGTATCCTACATGAACCTTAGGCTTTCTTCATTTTGTTTTGATCCATTTTTTTTGGTTGGTCATTTTCCAAAGTAATTTTCAGGTTTTTGTCTTCAATCTCATTCATTCTGTCTTCCATTGCATCAATTTACTTCTTCACTCTTTCAATGAGTTATCTAATTCTGACTATTTAGTATTAATCTTCTGGATTTTTATATGTAGGTTTTGCAAAGTTTCTAATTTTTCATTTATTTTGTCCTTTCATTCATGTATTTTCTTCCAAAATTCTTCTAGTTTTTTGTCTGTGTTTTCCTTGGTCTGTTTCTCAATCCTTTGAAGATGCATAAATATAATTTCTTTATGTTCCTTATCAGAGAATTCCAATGCTTCTTCTTCCTCAGTGATGTGTTCTGGGTCTGTATCCTGCTCCCTTGTTTCTACCACTTTATCTTGCTTCTTTGTGTGGACTGTGATGGTGTGTTGCCTCCAATACATTGTGGCATTGTTATATTTAGATCTCTGTTAACTGTTTGTGAAGAGCAGCCAAGGGTGATTCAGGCTCCTCTTTATGGTTGTTTATTGTTGGCTCATTGGTGGAGAAAGAAGTAGTCGCTCTCACTCAGTAAGTGAAGCTGCAGGAGGTATGGGTGTAATTTTATCTTATAGGGACTGTTGCTGTCTTCCACTCAGACAAAAATAACAATTGAATAACTATCAGAAAATTTAAAGTAAATGTACAAAGAAAAAATACACCATGTAATCACATAGGAACAGTAACCCGTAAAAAGGGAAAAAGAAGGGGGGAGAAAAAGAACCTGCAATATCTGGCAAGAGGATAATAGGAGAAAAATGGTAGAGAAGCAGAATAATGAAAAAAAAAAAA
>NW_006921973.1:1862154-1881939 GCF_000298275.1 Orycteropus afer afer
ACTGGGATGGAATTCCTGCAGCCCAGAAATTGGGTGGGAGTGATAGATGGCTGCACCTCCCTTCACCAACAGGTTGTAGGGTATAAAAGTAACAAGGGGAATGCTGCACCTTTCCAGTTGTCCAGGTCAGAATATCCTTGGGGTTCCCAGCAAGTGGAGCCTATTCTTAAGTTCCTGGAATCTTGGAGAATGATGTCTCTTTAAATATCCAAAATGGTTAAGCCTCTTGTAAACATTCAAAGTGGCTGCATCCTCTGGACAGACAAAAGTCCATAGCTTAGCCTGCCTTCCCCTTCACTGCTTCCCCAGCCACCAGAGCAGTCCTCCATGCAGTCCCTGGATAGCAGGGCCAATTTTTAGGTTAATTCTTAGATCCTACCACCACTCAGCAATATCCAAACTGTCTGTGCAGTCAGGATTGCTGCCAGACCACAGCTCTGTATGTCTCCTTTTTTGTTGTTTTCTTACAAATTCTTCTGCTAGTTGGTGTTTAGTCCACTTCTATATCTTTCCCTTGGAAGCTCAGGGATCCAGAATTATCTTCTGTATCTGTGCTAATTGGTTTGCCTTTTCTACTTTTGGGCAATCTACTTCCGTAGTGATACCACCTCAGAACTCAAGGAGGGGTCACTATGAATCAGGTTTGACTCAACAGCACATAACAATAACACCAACAACAATGTATAGCATAAATAGACTATCAAACATAACCCAACATACACAAACAGTAGAAGAGAAACTAGATGAATGGGACCTTCTCAAAATTAAATTTTTATGTACTTCCAAAGACTTCTCCAAAAGAGTCAAAGGAGAACTTACATATTGGGGAAAATATATTTGGCAATGACATATCTGATGAGGGACTTGTCTTTAGAATTTATAGAAAACTCCAACACCACAATAACAAAAAGACAAACAATCCAATTAAAAAATGAGCAGATAGCATGAATAGACACTTCATCAAGGATGATATTCAGACAGACAACAAACATATGAAGAAATGCTCATGATCATTAGTCATTGCAGAGATGCAAATCAAAACAACAATAGTACCATCTTGCTCCAGCACTAGTACCAAAGCCAACAAGACAGAAAATAACAAATGCTGGTGAGTATGTGGAGAGGTTGGGACTCTCACACACTGTTGGTGGACCTGTAAAATGGCACAACCACTGTGGAAAGCAGAATGGCAATTCCTTAGAAAGCTGGAATTAGAAATGCCATTTGACCCAGCCATTGCATTAATAGGTATATATCCTAAAGAAGTGAGAGCAATGACAAGAACAAATATATGCACACCCATGTTCTTTGCAGCACTATTTACAATAGCCAAAAGATGAAAATAACCTAGGTGTCCATCAGCTAAGGAATGGATAACCAAACTATGGTATACACACAATGGAATTCTATCCAACCCTAAAGAATAACCTAGAATCTGCAAAACACCACATAACGTGGATGAACTTGGAGGACATTATGCTGAGTGAAATAAGTCAATCACAGAAGGACAAATATTGTGTTAGTCTGTTAATGTAAAAGTCAAGGAAAGGTCTATCTATGGAAGGAAATTTTTTTTGTTGGTTACCAGGGGGTGTGAGGGGAGGGGAGGGAACACTGTTAGATAGGTAGAGATAAGTATTGATTTGGGTGAAGAGAAGGGCAATGTGCCAAATGTGAGCAATCAACATGGTGGTATTGAAGAAGAGGAAGACACAGAGAGGTACATGGGAGGTACAGACAACAAGGTGAACCATTTTGCACATACAGTACTGTGTTGTCTGTGAAGGCAAACATTGGTATATGGGTGGATAGATGGGTGGACAGGCTGAACTATTAAGTATGTCTATGAAGCAGGAAGTGTACCCAAGACCATGTATAGGGTTGGCAGCAATGGTTCTTTATGTGTATTTGTATGATCTGAATTCCTAGGGTTATAGTAGAGCTGACAAGGGACAATGTTGTCATCACTTATTGGTCACAGCCAGCTACCCAGAGAGACTCAGTAGGTGAACCTGTGGGTTTGAGACCATAGTCACAGGGGACATCAAGCTCAATTAGAATAACATACTACACAAAACATTGTTCCACCTCCTACTTTAGCAAGTAGCAACTGGGATCTTAAAAGCTTGCAAGCAGCCATCTAGATGCAATCATGGGTCTCTCTTTGCCCAGAGCAAAGAAGAATAAAGAAAACCAAAGGTTCATGGAAACAATTAGTCCTAGCGACTGGTACACCATGTGATCTACAGCCTATACCACTATGAGACCAGAAGAACTAGATGGTGCCTGGCTACCAATGTCAAACATTCAGAGAGGGATATATGTATGAGATCTTGGATAGAGAGGGAGAACAATGTGGAACAAAGCTCAAAATCGTTTAGAAAAAAAAAGGTGGGGAGGATCAGGTTTGCTGGTCTGATAGAGCCTGGTAGAACCACTAAGACTATGGTCCCTAACTTCCCTTCAGGTCTGGAATTGAACCTACACCTGTGGCTTCCAGCCAAACAAAAGACAAGCATATGAATTCAACATTTACCTGAGGTAGATACAATCCTTGGAGAAAACAATCATGGGTGAATGAAGGGCTGCTTATGCACAGGGAGACAGCTCAGGGGGCAGGAGTGCATGGAGGGATGGACACAGGGAAGAGGTAACTATCAGGAGGAAGTGGGAGGGGAGCTGTTGCATTGTGGTAAATTGTAGCCAATGTCATGAGACAAATTGTATGTGAACTGCTGTATGGAAAGGGAATTTGCTCTGTAAATTTTCACCTAAATCACAATTAAAAAAAAAAAAAAAGAAATAATTTTCAAGGATGTAGTAGAGGTGATAAGGGACAAGTTTATAGGCACTTCTTGGCCACAGCCAGCTACCTAGAGGGAGTGAGTAGTTGGACCTGTGAGCTTGGAACCATAGCTGCTAAGGACATCAAGCTCAATTAACATTACATGTTACACAATAACATTATTTCGCATCTTACTTTGGTGAGTAGTGATTAGGATCTTAAAAGCTGGCAACTGGCTATCTAGATGCAACAATGGGTCTCTCCTTATCCACAGCGAAGAAGAATGAGGAAAATCAAAAACACATGGAAACAATTAGTCCAAGCAACTGGTAAACCATGCAATCCTCAGCCTATGCAACTATGAGACCAGAAGAACTAGATGGTGCCTGGTTACTACTGTCAACCACTCAGAGGGGAATCTTTGTAGGAGATCCTGGATAGAGTGAGAGAAAAATGTGGAACAAAACTCAAAATCATTTTAATTAAAAAAAAGGGGACCAGGTTTGCTAATCTCATAGAGCCTGGTGGAACCCCTTAGACTATGCCCCCAAGCCACCCTTCAGGTCTGGAATTGAACCCACTCCTGTGGCTTCTAGACAAACAAAAGATAAGCATATGAGCTGAGCATTTATATTAGCTAGATACACTCCTTGGAGAGATCAATCATGGGAGAATAGAAGGGCTGTATATGCACAGGGAGACAGCTTGGGGAAGTGACAGGAGTGCATGGGAAGGAAGGACACAGGGTAGAGGTAATTATGGGGAGGAAGTAAGAGGGGAGCTGTTGCATTGTGGGAAACTGCAGTCAATGTCATAAGACAAAATGTATGTGAGTTTCTGTATGGAAAGTGAATTTGCCCTGTAAACTTTCACCAAAATCATAACAAAAATTAAAAAAGAAAGAAAGAAAGAAAAGAAATGAGCCATCATACTGCAATTGGCAAATCTGCTGCAAAAGCCCTTTTTAAAGTGTTAATGAGCAAAGATGTCACTTTGAAGATTGAAGAGTGCCTAACCTAAGCCATGGTATTTTCACTCACCTCCTATGCACATGAAAGTTAGACAATGGATAAGGAAGACTGAAGAAAAATTGATGCCTTTGAATGGACTGCCAAAAGGAAGAAATTTATCTTGGAAGAAGTGCAGCTGGAATGCTCCTTAAAAGTGAGAATGGTCAGACTTCTTTTCACATACATTAGTTGTGTTGTCAGGAAGAATCAGTCCCTGGAGAAGGCTATCATGCTTGGTAAAACAAGGCTAGCAAAAAAGAGGAAGACCCTCAATGAGATGGATTGAGGCAATGCCTACAATGATGGGTTCAAATATGGCAAGGATTGTGAAGATGGAGCAAGATCAGGCAGTGATTTATTTTCTTGTACATGGTATCCCTGAGTCAGAGCTGACTGGATGCCACATAACAACAACAACAACAACCTTTATGGTGAGAAAACAAATGTTGTTGTTATGTGCCATGGAGTTGGACCCGACTGACAGCGACCCCTTCTTGGATTTTCCAGGTGGTATCACTACAGAAGTAGATCGCTCAACCTTTCTTCCAAGGAGTGGTTGGTGGGTTTGAACCGGCAGCTTTCTGGTTAGAAGTCAAGTGTCTTAAGCATTACACTACCAGAGAAAACAAATATCACTGTGAAATATGTAGGGTATGCAGTGTGGCTTATTTGGTGTCACAGTCAAGGATTTAGTAATATAGAAACAGAAATAATCAATGAATTCATTGGTTTTTCAATTAACATTTTATTTTTATTTGGGGGGAGTTCTGGTGGCATAGTGCCTAAGGCATTTGACTGCTAACCAGAAGGCTGGTGGTTCAAATCCACCAGCCACGCCTCGAAAGGTTGACTGGGTAACCTAAAGCCTTGTGATACCACCTCAGAAACCCAAGAAGGGGTCGCTGTCAGTCAGATCCAACTCAATGCAATGAGTGAGTGAGTGAGTGAGTGAGTGAGTGAGTGAATATAGGAAGAAGAGAGCACATATTTTCAACCCTAATTATAATAATTCACAAACAATGCCATGGAGGTATGGCTAGCTGAGGTTAAAATGTCATGCTCAATTTTCTAAAAGTCTTTTTTTAAAAAATATGCCTTCAGTTTCATGTTTAATAAGATGTGAAAACTCCTATGCATATCCAATGATATTGAATAATTCACATTCTTTCTTAAATTGCTAATACTTATATTGATAAGTTGTTTTAAATTAAATATTTTACTCTGTATTTAGTCAAGTAAAATCACTTGCTCACACTGAGACAATGGGTTGAATTTTCTGTTTTAGACTAGTCATCTTCATACTTTTTTTTTTCCACACAAGGCCCATTCGACTTGTTCAAATAATTTTTAACAAGTTACCATGTTGTCAATTCCAACACTTGGTAGCCCCATGTGTATCATAATGGAACTGTGTTCCATGATGTTTCCAATGATTATTTTTTTTGGACTTGGGTTAGAATTTCCAACCTTTCAGTTAGCAGTCATCTGTTTTTTCGGGGTCCCTGGGTGGTTGAGACAAGTTTGAATCCACCCAGAGCCACCTCAGAAGAAGGCCTTGAGAATCGACTTCCTCAAAAAGGGCTTGACAATCTATAAACAATGAAAACCCTGTTACTATTATTGTTAGGAGCCAGGGAGTTGAACCTGAATCATAGTAACTGCACAACAAAATGAGACACTGCCCCGGCCAGTGCCATCCTCACGATCCCTGCTGTGCTTGAGCCCGTCATTGCAGCCATGATTGAAAACTCTATGGAGCACAAGTTTACTCTGACACATATGGTAGCCACCTGCCTTTCATTTTTAGAGTTGCTAAAAACATGTTACTTCTTGCAGTATTACCTCTAAAACTCTGCTAAAGTTTGTAAGTAAATTCCTTTACATTTCTCCACCCCTGAGACTGCCCTGTGCACAGTTTCTTTATACCTCAAAAGCAAGATAAGAGATATTTTCATTTCAAAGGTTGATTGTGTCTCAGAAACTTTTTTTTTTTTTTGTCTTATTCCTGGTACTCTGCATTCTACCACAATAAACAGAAAACCTGATTAATAGAAATCTGGTGGCATAGTGCTTAAGGCATCTGACTGCAAATCAAAAGTCTGGAGGTTCAAACTCACGAGCCACTCCTCAGAAGGAAGATTGGGCAATCTATTTCTGTAGTGATAACTGCCTTGGAAACCCAAGGAGGGGTTGCTATGAGTAGCATGTGAGTCAACAGCAGTGAGTGAAGCATATAAAGCATTATGGTGCTAAACAAAAGTATGGTTCTAACTTACCAGCCACTCCATGGAAGAAAGATGAAGCAGTGTGCTTCTTTAAAAATTAACAGCCTACGTAGCCTATGGGGTGATTCTAACCTGTCCTATAGGATCACTGAAGTTGGAATTGACTCAATAACAGTGGATTTTTCAAATATTTAAGGACTTTCTTTTTCAAGCAGGAGGAATTCAAGATGAAGAAGTTGTTCATTTGCTTTCTGATATCAAGGCGAGTGTATCCCTTTCTTTTTTCTTTACTTTTAGCTCTTTTTTCCTTTCTTCCTTCACTTTTCCTTACATTTTTTGTTATATAATCAGATGATGACTGCTGATTATAGACTGAGATCTTTCACTCCTGCCCATTTTTAGCCAAAAGTCACCATGGTTCCAGATTTCTTTCATGAAGAAAGTTATCTAGACTCCTCCATATTAGACTTCTGCTTGTGTCAAAACTGTGTCACACAGCTAGCCAAGTAAAATTTGATTTGAACACACTGCCTTAAACAAAATCAAGGCTCACACAACAACAACAAGCTAGCAGATAGAAGAGACCTGTGGATACTGGGTAGGCAACTAGTAGCATATAAAACACCCATTGTATTGGTTTCCTAGGGCTATTGTAACAAACTCAAAAAAAACAAACTCACTGCTATTGAGTCAATTCAACTCACAGCGACCTCTCATTAGGTTTCTGAGGTGTATATCATAATGGAAGTAGATTGCCCAACCTTCTTTCCTAGGAGTGGCTTGTGGGTTTGAACCAGAAGCCTTCTGGTTAGTAGTCAAATGCGTTAGGCACTATGCCATCAGAGCTCCTATATTGTAACAAAATACCACCAATTGAAATTCATTGTCTTATACTACTAGAGGCAAGCAGTCCAAAGTTGGGGTAGATCTTTTCTTTTCTCATACAGGTACTAGGAGCTTCAGTCATTCTTTGCAGTTTCAGCATTTCTGTCATTACATGACCTTCTTCCCTATATCTGTCTCTTGGTGTCTCTTCTGCTCTTTTGTAAGATATCACACAGATAGATTGGATTAAAGCCTAATCCAAGATGATGACAGTTAATTGATAATATCTTCAAAAATCCTATTTACAAATAGGATCATGTTCTCAATATGATAGTTCAAATACCCACTTCTATGGAGTTGATTCCAACTCATAGAGAACCTACAGAACAGAGAAGGACTGCTCCCATAGGGTTTCCAAGGCTATAAATCTTTACAGAAGCAGACTGCCTAATCTTTCTTCCACAGCACGACTGGTGGGTTCCAACCACTGAACTTTTGGTTATCAACCAAATGTTTTAACAACTATTTTGCACAGGTTAGGATTTCAAATAATTTTTGAAAGGAACATAGTCAATCCATCGCACTTATTTTTTTTTTGTGTGTGTGTGTGTGATTGCCGAATATCATTCAACATAATGTCCTCTAGGTTCATCCATGTTAGTAGGCATTTTGTAGATTCATTATCATTCTTTATTTTCTTTTATTTTTTTCTTTTTGTACTTCACTGTTTTATGTATATATGTATGTATGTATCTCACCTCTAGAGGGTACACCCTCTTACCCTCAAAGGTGAAAAAGGTCAGTCTTCATCTCAGATACCTTTGTCATGTTGTCAGAAGGGACCAGTCCCTGGAGAAAGATATCATGCTTGGTAAAGTAGCGCATCAGGGGAAGACCGTCAGTGAGATGGATTGTCACAATAGCTGCAATGATGGGCTTACTCATAGCAATGATTATGAACATGGCACAGGACCAAGCAGTGTTTCATTCTGTTATAAATACGGTTGCTATGAGTCTAAACCAACTCAATGGCATCTAACAAGTTTGTCGTTTATTTTCTCTTCCCCACTCATCCCTAGTAACTATCAAAGAATACACATACACACACACGTGTGTGTGTGTGTGTGTGTGTGTGTATACCACCACAAGAAAAAGCTTGTCTTTTCTGGACTTTTTACACTAGTGGTCTCATATACTCTTTTCTTCACATTAGTGATCTCAATTGTGTGAAACCATAATACTCATTTTTAAATAACATTTCACATTGCTTTTTCTCACTTACTTCCTCAGCCTTTCTTTGTCGCTCACATAAATGGATGCTTATCTCCAGTTTTATGTAATAGTTTATGGTGGTTATCAAGATCTGGTGGCACTGTGGGTAAAGCACTGGTGGTTCAAACCCACCAATACATCTGCAGGAGAACGATTAGTCAGTCTGCTTCCCTAAAGTTTTATAGCCTTGGAAACCCTATGGGAACAGGTCTACTCTGCCCTATAGGACCACTACGAGTTGGAAATAATACCTTAGCAGTGGGTTTTTCTCTTTCTTAGGTTGATATTTCAAACATACCCAGTGGCTACACAGAAGAAAGACTGGGTAATCAGCTTCTGTAAACATTACAATTAAAAAAAAAAAAAAAAAAACACAACCTTATAGAGAAATGCTGCCCTGTCACATGGCACAGTTATGAGTCATAATCCACTCCATGGTACCCAAGAACAACACCAACATAATTCTGGAATATATTTAAAGTGACTTAAAATTTTAATTGAAATAAAAATAAATTTTCAACACACTACTAAAGTTAGATAAAACCAAAAACCAAACTCATTGCTATTGAGTTGATTCTGACTCAGAATGACTCCCACTGGGTTTCCACCACTGTAAATCTTTATAGAAGCAGACTGGCTCATTTTTCTTCTGTGAAGCATCTGGTAGGTTGGAACCACCAACCTTTTGGTTAGCACCCAAATGCCTCAACCACTGTACTACCAGAACTCCATAAATTTAGATAAGGATATATTATTATATAGTCCAAACTAATACCCTTCCCTCAGTCCCACATTTTTAAGCAAAATAGTTTATGCTATTATAGTTAATGACAATTTGTTGAGAGGATGATGCTTTGATAAAAAAAGAAAAAAATAATAATGAAACAAAATTAAAATGTTCATATAATCATAATTTAATTTCTAAAATCAAAGGTAAGCTGCGTTTAGCCCTATATTCATTTAAAGTCTCCTGGCTTTAGCATAATCTATGAAATATGAGTTTTGGTAGAGTGCCCTTAACCAACTTGTAGAGAGATTATAAAATACTATGATGATATTAAGATGCCAGAATGAGTTACATCCTCATATCCTCGTTTTACTTTGTGTTGTTTAATCCAGAGACAGTACAATAGCTCACTTTTTTCCCCCCCTAAAGCTTATCTAGGATACCTAAAACATTCTAGACAAATGTCACCTTAAAAGGTAGTCAGAAATTATAATTATGTCCAAAAACATATTATCTCAGTATTTTTTTCACTGTATAGATCTTTCTTGGGCCAGTAAACATCATAAATAAGACAGCAGAGAGTTTAAGAGCATGAACTCTGGGTCATTTTTATAGATAGTCTGTGCATTAAACTTATTTGGTGTGTTACATAGAAAACCCTTTGTACTTTTGTTTCCTCATCCTTAAATGTGGGTAATGATAGCACTCACTTCATGGAATTGTTGTAATGACTAGTGTTAAAATATTTTTTAATCCCCTTTTGTATGTTAGCTTGGCTGCTAACGAAAAGGTCAGCAGTTTTAATTCACCAGCAGCTCTGTGGGAGAAAGATTAGGAGATCTGTTTCTGTAAAGATTTATAGCTTTGGAAACTCTAAGAGACATTTCTACTCTGACTTATAGGTCACCATGAGTAAGAATAACCTTGACAGCAACAAGTTTGATTGGGTTTTAGTTTTTGTTGTTATTGTTGTTAGGTGCTGTGGAATCGATTTCCACTCATAGCAAGCCTGTGTGACAGAAAAGAACTTCCCCACTGGGTTGTTGCAGGCTGTAATCTTTACTTGAGCAGATCACCAGATCTCTCTCCTATGGACCCAGCCATTGGATGAGTTTGAACTGGTGACTTTTTGGTTAGCAGCCAAGCAGTATTCAAAAATTAAGCTAAACTGGGAACACTTAAGGAATAAACTTATGTTTTACTCACTGCCAACAGAACATATTAAGCTCTTGAAGAGACACACTTTTCTCTCTCTTTTTCTGCCAGTTGATAAGAGGCTTCCATTTGTACTGTTGTGGTTTATCCTGCAAGTAAGAGAGAGCAGTTCATTTTGAATGTCCATTCCATTAGTGTCACTCCTGCCATCATCCACAAAGATTGATAAATAAAATTTTTTTCTCTATGATATTTCTGGCCAATGGAACTTCTTGTGAACTAAGGAGAAAGAAATGTATATTGTGTAAGTCTGACTGAGGATCCAAGGATTAAAATGTTGTTTTAATCCACTATTTGTTTTCTGAATAGACACTGGATTGTAATTAAGCTTATACATGACTTTCAGTAGTCTCATCTGGAAAATAATGAGGCAAAAAATTGCTAGACCCACTGGATTATTTCTACCTCTAAATAGACTTTGATACATTTTGATTTGAATTCTTACAAATTTACATGTAATACTTAAATTGTGAGAAAAGTTAGGAGAAAACACCTATGGTACATTTTCTTCCTGATGAATAAAATCACATGGCATGGGACCACATGTTAATGCTTGCATTAATATGCTACTTCAATCAACTTTTAAAATTTGAAAGTTTATTCCTAAAAGTAGTATACAAGAGTTTGCACCAGTTAACACAGCACAGAAGGCACACACATATACAAATACATCACGATATTTGTTTATTCTAGAAATGGCAACATTTTTGTAGTTGAGAGATACCCATCCATTTCTGGTGAGTTTATGACAAAATCATTAATCGCTGTTATGATTCTCAGTATAGGACTTAACTACTGAACTAGATGATGTTTATGTACCACCTTTGCTTTGAAGTGCAATCTTGACATTTTCATTTTATTTTGTTTTTATGGAGGAAAGTCACATGGACAGTGTCCATGAGATGTGGTTCATCTTGGTATTTTGTTCAGTGGTCCAGTATCTGATAACTTTGAAGATTCAGGATCTCCATTTATAATAGCATATTAAAGATGACCAGTTCAGGGATTAATATCCAGGTCTATCCAACCTCTAAAACTGATGTATAATCCAGAATGTCAAGTTGTTAGTTTGTGATATAGCTTATCACATATCTTATGTTACTTGTGGCATTTCAGTCAGTCAGATGTCCCTGTAGAAAAGTTGTGAAGAACTTAATCATTATCATATTATGGCACATTTGAATAAGAGCAAGAGAAGTTTAACTCATTGGTTTTCATTCCTAATAGCATTACGTTTAGATATCTGCATATGTTCATGATTATTAGAAATATAAACTTTCCAAGAAAACTGAATTGTTTTATCGTTTTAAATCAGGGCAAACTCATCCTGGGATGTTGCTAAATAAACACTGCCAAATATTATTATATTGGTTCTCCATTCTTCTTTGTTATGTTTTAATCCCCTTTATTTAGGTATTTTATTTTACATTTGTTAATACTATTGATTAACCTAACATTACTTCCTTCTGCTCCAATATCTGAATAAGAACACATTCAATTCTTTTCTTTCCAAATGACTTTATATTTACTTTGTCCGTGTGTTGTTGTTGTTGTTAAGTGCCTTCTAATCAGTTTCAACTCCTAGTGACCTTATGTGCAACAGAATGAAATACTGCCCAGTCCTGCACTGTCGTGCTAAATTAGATCATTAAACATTACTTGTCTATATAGCATAGTAATGGCTGATGATCTAACTCAGCATTTTAAAAGTACTCCTATTTGCTAGTTACCGCATTTACAACACACGAGAAATTCAATAAAAAGTTGCAATTTTGTTGTTAGAACATTGATAATCATATCCTCGAAAAAATATCAGTTTTATGCTATCCAGGAATGTTAAATAACTTGAAGGGTTTCTTAGTTACCTAAGGTTGCTATAACAGAAATACTAGAAGGAGATGGCTTTAACAAACAGAAGTTTATTCTCTCCATTTTAGGAGGCTAGAAGTCCAGATTCCTGGTGCCAAATCTAAGGGAAACTTTTATCTTTGTTCACTGTGGGGGAAGATCTTCAGCTTCTGTTTTCTGGTCCTTTAAGGATCTCAGTGTGACTTGGCATCTGTCTTCCCTATTTCACCTCATTTAATCTTCTCCTTTTACATTTTGTAAGACATTCACTCAAAACACAGCCTATAATAATACTATCTTATTAGCATAACAAAAACCAAACTATTCCGGAGTGGGATTTTAACCACAGACAGAGGTTAGGATTTACAACATATATTTCGGGGAAATACAATTCAATCCATAACAAGGTATATAAATAATACACATAAGTACCAAAGCATTTGACTGCTAACTAGATGGTTGGTGGTTCAAACCCACCAGCTGCCCTGTGGAAGGAAGATGGTGCAATTTACTTCCATAAAGATTTACTGCATCAGAAACCCAATGGGGATCTCTGTGAGTTGGAATTGACTTGATGGCAGTTTTTTTTTTTTTTTTTTTTTTTAATTGGAATAGATGTTCATAGCTTTGCATGTTTTTAGATTTCCTCATTTTCCTCATGTGGTGCCTAGAAACACTATTTCACCAAATGTCTTGTCTTTTATTTATTTATTTATTGTGCTTTGGGTGCAAATTTACAGAGCAAAGCTTGTTTTACATTCAACAGTACATGTACATAGATTTCATGACTCGATTATTATCTCTGACCAGAATACACTCTCCTCCCCTCCCCTCCCTGTGACCATATGTACTCCAGTCTGTCCAGCTTTCTTTCCTCCCCTCTGGTGTCCCATGGGCAATTGCTCTAAAGGGTGTGTCTCCTTAGAGTAGGTGGGTACATCACCCTGGGATGGGTGTTCTGCATTTAAGTCTTTCTAATGTTGGGCTGAGGAGCTCTGGTAGCATAATGGCTAAAGCACTTGACTGCTAACCAGAAGGCTGGCGGTTCAAACCCACCAGCCACTCCTCGGAAGGAAGGTTGGGCAATCCTACTTCCGTAGTGATACTGCCTCAGAAACCCAAGGAGGGGTCGCTATGAGTCGGGGCCGAATCCACGGCACACAACACAAAACAACACACAATGTTGGGCTGAGAGCCAATTCTTAGGAGTGAGTCCAATCCTAAGCCCAAAGGGTATCCCAGGGCCATAGTCTTGGGGGATCCACCAGACTCCATCTGACCATTAATATGGGTCTTTTTTGTGTTTTTGAATTTTATTCCACATTTTTCCTCCCACGTTATCCAGGATTTCCAGTTTTGATCACTTCCTGAGTGGTTGGCATTGGTAGCTGGACACCATCTAGTTCTGGTTTTGAAGTCCATCATATCCTTGAATTAATTGTTTCAAAATAGCTTTGATTTTTCTTCACTCTTCTTTGCTTCAGATGAGAGGAGACAAATAGCTGCAGCTTACATAGCTGCTTGAAAGCATTTAAGACCCCAGTTACTACTCATCAAAGTAGGTTGTGGAACAAGATTTTTATGTACTATGTTGTACCAATTGAGTCTGGTGTCCCTCAGTACTACGGTCCCAATTTGTCAGGCCCAGTGATTCTCTCTCTCAAGGTGTTTGGTTGTCTCTGAGAGGTCACTCCAATTCTGTGTTCTGTTGCTTCTGTAATGAGTGTGGCTAATTTTGTATCACTAGTATCTATATAACAAGGAGCTCTGGTGGTGTAGTGCCTAATGCATTTGACTGCTAACCACAAGACTGGTGGTTCAAACCCACTAGCCACGCCTGGGAAGGAAGATTGGGCAATCAAGGCGGGGTCACTCTAAGTCAGAATCAACTTGATGGCAGTGAATTTGGTTTTTGGTTTTAATAACTATGTAAGATTATCTTCAGCTAAATCTATCCTTGGTCTAGGGTACATTACTGTTCACCAACCCCTACCTGCTCTCAGTTGTCTATGTATTTATTTGTAGTCTGGTGTTTGGTGTTAGTGGTAATGCGGTATTGTGCATATACTAGTATTTGCCTCTGTTGTCTTTATCTTATGTATACATTTCAATGTCCTTCCTTTCCCCAGTGTCATTATGGTGGTCATAGACTGGTGCACATGCTGGTAATCCATCCCTTTACCCAAATCAACATGTGAACCCCGACCAGTCCAAAATTTTCCCTCTCCTTCCTTTTCATCCCTGGTAACCTACAAAGTGAGTTCCCTTCTCTAAGTAAATCCTTCCTTGACTTTTTACAATAATAGGCTCATACAATATTTTTCTTTCTGCAATTGACTTATTATTTCACTCAGTATAATGTCCTCCAAATTCATCCATGTTGTGAGATGATTTGTGTATTCTTCATTATTCATTAATGTAGCATAGTATTCCATTGTGTGAATGTACCATAGTTGGTTATCCATTCATCTGTCAATGCACATCTAGGTTGTTTCCATCTCTTTGCTATAGTGCATTGTGACACAATGAACATGGCTGTGGATATGTCTTTTTGTGTCCT
Organism: Orycteropus afer afer; assembly: GCF_000298275.1. Lineage (NCBI taxonomy): Eukaryota > Metazoa > Chordata > Mammalia > Tubulidentata > Orycteropodidae > Orycteropus > Orycteropus afer. The sequence continues at coordinate 1,876,622 of NW_006921973.1, forward strand.
GTCTCTCACCACTTTAGGATATATTCCTAGTAATGGAATTGTTGGATCAAATGGTATTTCTATTTTCATTTTTTTAAGGAAATGCCATATCATTTTCCACAGTGGTTGTAACATTTTGCAGTCCCACCATTAGTATATGAGAGTTCCAATCTCTCTACAACCTCACCAGCATTTGTCATTTTCTGTCTTGTTGAATGTTACTATTATTATTGGGGTGAGATGATATCTCACTATTGTTTTGATTTGCATTTCTCTAATGGCTAATAGCTTTTTTAAAGGCCAGAGCCTGAATTAGGTGGGCACTGGGCTCAGAGTTGCTTTTTCTTGCTTAAGGGAGTCTCTCTTTTAAGGTTAGGGCTCAAGGTAGGAAGATGGGGGCTCAAGGTCTGCTTTTTGCTTGGGGACTTATTTTCAGGCGAGGACCCAAGGTATGTGGGTGTGGGGCTTGGAAGCTGCTTTTTGCTTGGAGGCAGCTCTATTTTAAGGCTGGAGCCCAAGGAGGCAGGAACTAGGCTTGGGGGCTGCTTTTCACTTGGGGGTTGCTTTTCACTTGGGGGTGGTCCTGTTTTCAGTGCCAGGCCTGAGGTAGGTAGCCACAGAGAAGATAAGAACAACTAAAGGAGATGAACTTGTCTGTCAGATTGTTGTCATTGTGTGGCTTACATGTTGCTGGGAGGCTGGAGGTTATGCCACCAGTGTTGCAAAATGCCAGCAGGGTTATCCATGGTGAACAGGTTTCTGTGTTTCAGTGCAGCTTCCCGACTAAGACAGACTCTGAAGAAGGAAGAGGCCATCCACTTCTCAAACAATTGGCCAGTGAAAACCTTATGAATAGCAGTGAAACACTCTCTGATATGTTACTTTATGAATAGCGATGAAACACTGTCCAATATAGTTTCAGAAGATAAGCCCATTAAGACGGAAAGCACTCAAAATTTGACCAGGGAAGAGCTGACACCTCAGAATAGAGATGGACTTAATGATATGGATAGAGTAAACCTTTAAAGACTTCCATTGGTTGATGCGGCATGACTCAAAATGAGTAGAAAAAGATGCAAACATCCATTAATAATTGAAACATGGAAAGCACAAAGTATGAATCTAGGAAAATTGGAAGTTGTAAAAAATGAAATGGAATGCACAAAGATCAATATCCTAGGCATTAGTGAGCTGAAATGGACCAGTTTTGACCATTTTGAATCAGACAACCATATGATCTACTATGCCAGGAATGACAAATTGAAGAGGAATGGTGTGGCAGTCATTCTCACAAGGACTATTTCAAGATCTGTCCTGAAGTACAATGTTGTCAGTGATAGGATAATATCTGTATGGCTACAAGGAAGACCAGTTAATACTACTATTATTCAAATCTATGCACCAACCAGCAAAGCCAAAGGTGAGGAAATTGAAGATTTCTACCAACATCTGCAGTCTAAAACTGACCAAATGCAGTCAAGATATATTGATTGTCATTGGTGACTGAAATGCAAAAGTAGGAAACAAAGAAGAGTCACCAGTAGTTGGAGAATATGGTCTTAGTGATACAAATAATGCTGGAGATATCATGATAGAATTTTGAAAGACCAATGATTTATTCATTACAAATACCTTTTTTCAACAACACAAACAATGGCTATACACGTGGACTTTGTTGGAAGGAATACACAGGTATCAGATTGACTACATCTGTGGCAAGAGATGATGGAGAAGTTCAATATCTTCAGCCAAAACAAAGCCAGCAGCTGATTGTGGAACAGACCCTTAACTGCTCATATGCAAGTTGAAGTTGAAGTTTAACACAATTTGAACAAGTCCATGTGTGATAGTTGGAGCTGTGTCTCAACTTAGCTGGACCACAATCCTGTGTGGTTTAAGCAATTATGATGTGGGTTCTTCCCATGATGGGATTGGATGTATATGTTTTGAGCAGTCAATCCGTTGAAAGGGAGTTTCCCAAGGGGTGTGGCCTGCTTCCATATAATTAGGGACATCCTGGGAAAAGAGACACTCTTCTGTGGATCAGGATCCTTTTGTGCTGCCTACAACTGTCCATGAATGAACAATCCATCATTTGGCCTGGTGATTTTGGATTCATCATTTGTTGGAATCAACAGCCAGTATACTACTGCCAACCTTGAGCGCATTAGCCCCTGCAGCTGTGTGAGTCAGGAAAAGCCTCCAGCTTGACGTTTGATCCAATAACTTGGGACTTGCCAGCTTCTATAAGTGTGTGAGCCATTTCCTTAAGACAAATTTCTCTTTCTCTGTATGTATATATAAGCTTTGATGGTTTTCCTTTCTAGAGAACCCAGCCTAACACAACATGAGAGCCAAAACATGACCTTGATAATATACTTCCTGAATTTAGATACCATCTAAAGAACAGATTTGATGCATTGAACACCATTGACTGAAAACCAGGGGAATTGTGGGATGACATCAAAAACATCATCCATGAAGAAAGCAAGAAGTCATTTAAAAGACAAGAAAGGATGAACAGACCAAAATGGATGTCAGAAGAGACTCTGAAATTTGCCCTTGAGTGGAGAGTAGCTAAAGCAAATGGAAGAAACGATAAGATAAAAGAACTGAACAGAAGATTTCAAAGAAGACAAGCTCAAGAAGACAAAGCCAATTATAATAATGAAACATGTAAAGCTCTAGAGTTAGTAAACCAAAAGGGAAGAGAACGCTAAGCATTTCCTAAGCTGAAAGAATTGAGGAAAAATATTAAGCCCCAAGTTGCAATATTGAAAGATTCTATGGGCAAAATGGGAGCTCTGGTAGCGTAGTGCCTAAGGCACTTGACTGCTAACCAGAAGGCTGGCGGTTCAAACCCATCAGCCACTCCTCGGAAGGAAGATGGGACAAACTACTTCTGTAGTGATACTGCCTCAGAAACCCAAGGAGGGGTTGCTATGAGTCAGGTCTGACTCGATGGCACATAACAACAACATGGCAAAATATTGAATGATGCAGGAAACATCAAAAGAAGAGGGAAAAAAACACAGAGTCACTGTACCAAAAAATAATTGGTCAATGTTCATCCATTTCAGGAGGTGGCATATGATCAAGGACCAATGGTACTGACAGAAAAAAATTGAAGCTGGACTGAAGGAGTTGGTGAAAAACAAGCCTCCAGGAGTTGACGGAAAACACATTGAGATTTTCAATGAACAGGTGTCCAACTGGAGGCACTCACTCATCTACACCAAGAGATTTGGAAGACTGTTACCTGGCCAACTTTACCCATTCCAAACAAAGGTGATCTCACAGAATGTGGAACTTATTGAACAGTATCATTAATATCACATGCAAGTAAAATCTTACTGATGATAATTTTAAAATGGTTGCAGCAGTATATTGACAGAGAGCATCCAGAAATGCAAGCTGGATTCTGAAGAGGATGTGGAATGAGGGATATCATTGCTTATATCAGCTCAATCTTAGCTGAAAGCAAAGAATACCAGAAATATATTTACTTATTTCATTGCCTATGCAAAATCATTCGATTGTGTGGATCATAACAAATTATGGATAATATTGAGAAGAACAGAAATTCCAGAACACTTGATTGTACTCATTAGAAACCTGAACATAGATCCGGAAGCCGTTGTTCGAACAGAACAAGTGGACACTGCATGGTTTAAAATCAAGAAGAGAGTGCATCAGGGTTGTATCCTTTCACCATACTTATTCAATTTGTATGCTGAGCAAATAATCCAAGAAGCTGGATTATATGAAGATGAAAGTGGTATCAGAGTAGGAGGAAGACTCGTTAACAGCCTGTAATACATAGCTGACACAAATGTGCTTGCTGAAAGTGGGGATGACTTGAAGCATTTACTGATGAAGACTAAAGACTATAGTCTCAAGTATGGATTATACCTCAATATAAAGAAAACAAAAATCCTCACAAAAGGTCTAATAAACAGCTTCATGATGGGATAGAGAAAAGATTGAAGTGATCAAGGGCTTCATATGACTTGGCTCTACAATCAACACCAATGGAAGCAGCAGTGAAGACATCAGGTGACATATTTCATTGGAAAATCTGTTGCAAAAGACCTCTTTCAAGTGATGAAGAGTAAAGTTGTCTCCTTGAAGACTAAGGTGTGCCTAATCTAATCCATGGTTTATTAAGTCACCTGTTATGTATGTGAGAGCTGGACAATTAATAACAAAGAGCAAAGAAGAGTTAAGGCTTTTGAGTTGTGATGTTGGAGAAGAATGCTAAGAGTACCATGGACTGCTAAGAGGACTAACAAATCTGTCCTGGAAAAAGTACAGTTGGAATGCTCCTTGGAAGTGAGAAGGGTCAGACTTTGTCTCACCTGCTTTAGTCATGTTGTCAAAAGGAACTATTCCTTGGAGAAGGATATCAAGCTTGGTAAAGTGGAGGGTCAATGAAAAAGGGGAAGGCCCTCAACTAGATGGATTGACACAGTGGCTACAATGATGGACTCAGGCATATTAAGGATCATGAGGCTGGCACAGGACTGGGCAGTGTTTCTTTCTGCTGGGCATAGGATTGCTATGAGTTGGAGATGACGCAATGGCACCTAACAGGAGCAACAACAATGACTAATGATCATGAGCATTTCCTCATGTGGTTGTTGGCTGCCAGTATATCATCTTTAGTGAAGTGTCTATTCATATCTCTTGCACATCTTTGAATTTGATTGTTTGTTTTTTGGTGTCGAGGTGTTGAAATTTTCTATAAATTTTGGTGATAAAACTTTTGTCAAATATGTCATAGCCAAATATTTTTTACCAGTCTGTGGGTTCTTTTTTTACCCTTTTGGAAAAGTCTTTAGATGTGCATAGGAATTTACTTTACAAGGTCCAAGTTATCTAGCCTCTCTTGCAATTCCCTGCTGTTTTAACGACTGTGGCTATTCGTAGGTTTTGAGATCTGGGAGTGTGAGACCTCCCATTTTGTTTTTTCTTCTTTAACAGTGCTTTGCTTATCGGAGGTCTCTTTCCTTTCCATATGAAATTAATAAGTGGCTTTTCCACTGCCTAGAAAATTGTTGTTGGTATCTTGATTGGGATTGTGTCGAATGTGTAGATTACTTTGGGTAATAATGAATTTTCACATTATTCAGTCTTCCTAACATAAACTTGTTACCCTCCCGAGAGGGATCGGGTCTCCGGGAGCAAGGTAAGCATGGGCGGGATTGTGCTTACTCACTGATCTGCACTGAACACTTTCCCTTGTTACCCTCCTGAGAGGGACCGGGTCTCTGGGAGCAAGGTAAGCACGGGCATAGCACAGAGTAGCAGGCTGGAAGAGCAGGAGAAAAGGGTAAAAC
>NW_006921973.1:1885669-1902022 GCF_000298275.1 Orycteropus afer afer
TAAGTGGTTTTGTTTTTCTTATTTCCTTTTCAGAGGCCTCTTTGTTGATGTTGAGGAATCCAACTGATTTTGTGTGTTGACCTTGTATCCTGCCACTTTGCTGAACCTCTCTATTAGTTCCAGTATTTTTTTTTTTTGCTAAGTGTCTTGGGTGTTCTATATATAGGATCATGTAATCTGCAAATAGAGAGAGCTTTACTTCCTCTTTGCCAATTTTGATGCCTTTTATTTCTCTTTCTTGCCATATTGCCCTGGCTAGGACTTCCAATACAATGTTAAATAGAAATGGTGATAGAGGGCATCCTTGTCTTGTTTCCATTTGTAAGAGAATGCTTTGTGTCTTTCTCCATTAGCAATAATGTTATCTGTTGGCTTTGCATATATGCCCTTTATTATGTTGAGGAATTTCCCTTATATCCATATTTTGCTGAGAGTTCTGAACAGGAACAGGTGCTAGATTTTATCCAATGCTTTTTCTGCGTCCATTGATATGAAAACGTGGTTCTTTTGTTTTGTTTATGTGGCAGATTATATTGATTGTTTTTCTGATGTTGAACCATCCTTGCACACCAGGTATGAATCCCACTTGGTCAGGATATATTGTTTTTTTGATATGCTGTTGAATTCTGTTGGCTAGGAATTTGTTGAAGATTTTTGCATTTATGTTCATGAGGGATAGTGGTCTGTAGTTTTCCTTTTTAATGATATCTTTCCCTGGTTTTTATATTAGTGTTATGTTTGCTTCATAAAATGAGTTTTGGAGCATTCCATCTTTTTTCTATATTCTAGAATAGTTTGAGAAATTTAGGTGTCAACTCTTCCCTGAATATTTGGTTAAATTCTCCAGTGAAACAATCTGGGCCAGGACTTTTTCTTGTAGGAAGATTTTTATGAGCTGTTCAATTTCTTCTTTTGTTATGGGTATATTCAAGTATTCTGTCTCTAACTGGTATAGTTTAAGTAGGTCTTGTGTTTCTAGAAACTTGTCCATCTCTTCTAGGTTCTTGAATCTGTTGGAGTACAGTTCTTCATAATATTCTGTAAATATATATTTTTTTTATTTCAGTTGGTTCTATTGTGATGTTTCCCTTTTTATTTTTTATTCTTGTTTGAATCTTCACTTCTCCTTTTTTAGATTTGCCAGTGGTTTGTCAATTTTGTTAATCTTTTCGAAGAACCAACTTCTTATTTTCTTGATTTTTTTCTATTTTTTTGTTCTGTTTTGTTGTCAGTTTTGTTTATTTCTGCTCTGATCTTAATTATTTCCTTAGTTCTAGTTACTGTAGGTTTCTTTTGTTGCTCTTTTTCTAATTGTTGGAGTTATTGAGTTAGAGTATTGATTTTTTGTTTCTTTCCTCTTTTTTGATATGTGCATTTATTGCTATAAATTGACCTCTGAGTACTACTTTTGCTGTGTCCCATAGCCTTTGTATCTGCATTCTCACTTGTTTCTAGAATTTTTTTTTTTAATTTCACACTTTATTTCTTCTGTCTCCCAGTAGTGTTTGAGCAGTGTATTATTCTACTTCCACATATTTGATTTTTTTTTTCTTGATCTTCCTATTATTGGTTTCTAAATTTGTAGCATCATGGTCCAAGAAGATGCTTTGTACTATTTCAATGTTTTTTAATTTCCTGACATTTGTTTTGTGTCCTAACGTATGCTCTGTTTTGAAGAGTGATCCATGTGCATTGGAGAAGAATGTGTATTGTGCTTTTGTTGGGTGGCATGCTCTATATAAGTCTATTAGGTCTAGTTGCTTGATTGTGTTGTTGAATTCTTCTGTATCTTTGCTGAGTTTTTTTCCTAGTTGTTCTGTTGTTCCTTGAAAGTGGTTTCTTAAAGTCTCCTACTGCTATTGTAGTGTTCTCTATTTTTCCTTTCATTTCAGTTAATATTTGCTTTACATATTTTGGAGCACTTTCAGTGGGTGCATCCATATTAATTTTGGTGATGTTTTCTTGGTTAATTGATCCTTTTAGCAACATATAATGTTCTTCTTTAGCCCTTTTGCTGTTTCTCACCTTGAAGTCTATTTTATGAGAAATTAATATTGACACTTCTGCTCCTTTTTGGTTGCCTTTAGTTTGGTAAATATTTTCCACCCCTTAATTTTAATTTGTTTTCATCTTTGCATCTAAGGTGGGTCTCTTGTAGACAGCATATCGATGGGTCTTCTTTTCATATCCAATCAGCCACTCTCTTTCTCTTGACTGGTATATTTAGTCTATTCACATTGAGTGGTTAGTGATAGGTATGAATTTATTGTTGTCATTCTATTGTTTTTTGTTGTGTTGGTGGTGACTTCCTTGTTCCAAATATTTTTCTATGCTGAGCTCATTTTGTTATCAAGTGTTTCTTCTCTTTTCTTCATTATTGCTGGTTTTGTGCTTACTAAGCCCATATGTAGGAGCTCTGGTAGCATAGTGCCTAAGGTACTTGACTGCTAACCAGAAGCCTGGAGGTTCAAACCTACCAGCCTCTCCTAGGAAGGAAGGTTGGGCAATCTACTTCCATAGTGATACTGCCTTGGAAATCCAAGGAGGGGTTGCTATAAGTCAGGTCCAACTTGATGGCACATTACAACAACAACAAGAAGCCCATATGTTTTTTTTTTTGTTTTTTTTTTCTTTCTGTGGTTATTCTAAAGTAAATTTTTATCTCCTTAAGTTTGAAACAGTCAGTTCTATAAAGACATTGCTCTGCCTTCCTCTCTATTTTGAATTTTGTAATTAGAACTTTATTCCCTTTGTTTGCTTTGTTGCTGGTGTTGTCTGGACAAAGACTCCCTTATTTATTTTTATACATTGTTTTATGAGCTTTTTCTCAGCATCTATCTATGGCTTGGTGTCTAAGTCTTGATGTCAAATGTCCTGGGTTTAATTTGTTGTTCTCTGTTGTGGGTTCTCTATTGGAAGGACTCCCTTTAACAATTCTTGTAGGGTTGGTGTGGTTTTCACAAATTCCCTTAATTTCTGCTTGCCTGAGAATGTCTTGATTTCGCCAGCATATTTGAGGGGCAATTTGGCTCAAGGTAGAATTCTTGGTTAGAAGTTCTTTTCCTTCAGTGTTTTATATATGCCATTCCATTGCCTTCTTGCCTGCATGGTTTCTGCTGAGAAATCAGAATTTAGTCTTATTGGTGTTGTCATGGATTTCATATTACTTGGTTCCACAATCAGCAAATGGAAGTAGCAGTCAAGACATCAGACAATGTCTGGGCAAATCTGTTGCAAAAGACCTCTTTCGAGTGGTGAAGAGCAAATATGTCTCTTTGAAGACTAAGGTGTGCCTAACCCAAGCCATGACATTTTCAGTAGCCCCATATGCATGTGAAAGCTGGACAATGAACAAGAAAGACTAAAGAATAGTTGATGCTTTGAGTTGTGGCATTGGAAAAGAATACTGAAAGTGCCTTGGACTGCCGGTAGAATGAACATTTCTCTCCTGGAAGAAGTGCAGGGGAATGCTCCATGGAAGCAAAAACAGCCAGACTTCATCTCACATACTTTAATCATGTTGTCAGAAGGGACCATTCCTTTGAGAAGGATATCATGCGTGATAGAGTGGAAGGTCAGAGAAAAAGAAGAAATCTCTCAGTGGGATGGATTGACCCAGTGGCATCCACAATGGGCTCAGACATAGCAAGGATTGGGAAGCTGGCACAGGACCAGGTGTTCTTTTGTTCTGTGGTACATAGGGTCACTATTAGTTGGATTTGACTTGATGTCACCTAACAACAACAAAAATAACAACAGCATAGTGGTTCTTGCCTTATATAACAGAGCCCCAGGTTAAATTACCATCAATGTGCTTTACATATCATCACCAACCATCTGCCAGTGGAGGCTTGTACATTGCTGTGCTGTTTCTTGAATAGGTTTCATAGGAAAATTGAGACTAAGAAAGACTAGCAGGATAACCCTGCCAATCTACTTCAAAAATTAGCCAATGAAAACTCTATGGATCACAATATTCTGATATGCAATTGATTATGTGAATAGCATAGGGCCCAGTAGCATTTCCTTCCCTTGTACATGGAGTCTCCATGAGACAGGGACAAACATGACAACACCCAACAACAATAATTCATTTGTGAATCATAAGCAAAACATGACAACACCCAACAACAATAATTCATTTGTGAATCATAAGCAGATAATAATTAAGGTTATGGGGTTAGATATGATCATGCCAAAAATATGTGATAAGTGAGGAGAATTTGAGTGATATGGATTGAATTCCAGAGGAGCAGTTTTGATTGTTGTTTTTGTTGTTAGGTACCTTCAAGATGGCTCTGACTCATAGCAACCCCACTTACAACAGCATGAAACACTGCACAATTGTGCATCATCCTCACAACACTTACTTGAAATATTTGAGCCCATCGTTGCAGCCACTGTGTCAATCCATCTTGTTGAGTATCTTCCCCTTTTTCACTGATCTTCCATTTTATGAAGCATAATATGCTTTACCAGGGAATGGTCCCTTCTGACAACATGACCAAAGTAGGTAAGACAAAGTCTGACCATTCTCACTTCTCAGGAGCATTCTGGCTGCACTTCTTCCAGGACAAAATTGTTCATTCTTCTGGCAGTCCATGATATTTTCAGTATTCTTTGACAACACAACAAGTCAAAGGCATCAACTCTTATTTGATCTTCCTTATTTATTATCCAGTTTTCACATGCATATAAGGTGATTGAAATTAACCATTGCCTGGGTTAGGCACACCTTTATTCTCAAGTGACATATTTGCACCTCAACACTTTAAAGAGGTCTTTTGCAGCAGATTTGCCAAATGCAATATACAGTGTCTGCTTTCTTAACTGCCTATTCCCTGGGTACTGATTTTGGATCTAAGTAAAATGAAATTTTTGACAACTTCAAACTTTTGTCCATTTATCTTTAAGCTAATTATTAGAACAGTTGTGAGCATCTTCATTTTCTTTTTGCTGAGGTGTACTCCATACTGCAGTGCTTCATCAGTAAGTGCTTCAATTCATTTTCACTTTCAGCAAGCGAGGTTGTGTCATCTGCATATCAATTTGTTAATGAGTCTTCCTCCAGTCCTGATGCTGTGTTCTTCTTCATATAGTCCAACTTCTCAGATTATTTGCTGAGCATACAGACTGAATAAGTATGGTGAAAGGATACAACCCTGACACACACTTTTCCTGATTTCAAACCGTGCAGAATATCCTTGTTCTGTTTGAAGAACAGCTTCCTGGTCTATGCACAGGTTCCTCATAAGCACAATTAAGTGTTTGGGAATTCCCATTTTTCACAATGCTATCCATAATTTTTTATGATCCACACAATTGAATGCTTTTGCATAGTCAATGAAACACAAGTAAACATCTTTTGATATTCTTTGCTTTCAGCCTAGATCCATCTGACATCGGCAATGATATTCCTCGTTCCACATACTCTTCTGTATACAGCTTGCACTTCTGGAAGTTACCTGTCAATGTACTGCTGCAACCATTTTTTAATTACCTTCAGCAACATTTTACTTGCATGTGATATTCACAATATTGTTCTATAATCCCACATTCTGTAAGATCACTTTTGTTTGTAATGGTCACAAATATGGATCTCTTCCAGTCAGTTGGCCAGGGAGCTGCTTTCCAAAATACTTGGCACAGAGGAGTAAGTGCCTTCAGTGCTGCATCTCCTTGTTGAAAAATGTCAATGTGTATTCCATCAATTCCTCAATCATTGTTTTTTCCCCAATTCCTTCAGTGCAGCTTTGGCTTGCTTCAATACCATTGCTTTTTGATCATATGCCACCTCCTGAAATACTTGAACATTGACCAGTTATGTTTTCTACAGTGACTCGGTATATTCTTTCCATCTTCTTTTTATGCTTCATGCATTATTCAATATTTTGTCCATAGAAACTTTCAATATTGCAACTTGAGCGTTGAATTTTTTCTTCAGTTCTTTCAGCTTGAGAAATGCTGAGAGTACTTTTCCCTTTTGGTTTTCTATCTCCAAACCTTTGAGCATTTCATTATAGTAATTTACTTTGTTTTCTTGAGCTGCTGTTCGAAATTGTCTGTTCAGCTCTTTTATCTTGTAATTTCTTCCATTTACTTTAGCTACTCTCCATTCAAGAACAAGTTTCAGAGTCTCCTCAGACATCCATTTTGGCCTTTTATTCCTTTAGTTCTTTTCAGTGGCCCTTTGTTTTCCCATGGTATGATGTTCTTGATGTCCTTTCACAACTTCTCTGGATTTTCAGTCATTGGTGTTCAATGAGTCAAATCTTCTTCAGATGGTCTCTAAACTCATGTAGAATATAATAAAGATCATATTTTGGCTGTTGTAGAATTGTTTAAATTTTCTTCCTCTTCCCCTTGAACTTGCATATGAGCAATTGATAGTTTGTTCCAAGTCAGATCTTGACCTTGCTTTGGCTGGTGATATTGTGCTTCTCCATTGCCTCTTTCCACAGATGTAGTTAATGTGTTTCCTACATATTCTATCTGGTGAAGTCCATGTGTATAGCTGCCATTGATGTGGTTGAAAAAGGTATTTGAAATGAGTATATTGGTTTTGCAAAATTCTGTCAGGTGATCTCCAGTATCATTTCTATCACCATGGCCATATTTTCCAACTACTGATGATTCTTTGTTTCCAACTTTCACATTCCGATTACCGGCAATAATAAGTACATCTTGATTGCTTATTTGACCAATTTCAGATGCAGAACTTGGTAAAAATCTTCAATTTCTTCATCTTTGGCTTTAGTGATTGGTGCTTAACTTTGAATAATATTCTTAGTAACTGATCTTCATTTTTGTATATGAATATTATTGTATCACTGACAGCACTGTACTTCAGGATAGATCCTGAAACATTCTTTTTGACAATGAATGCAACCCATTCATCTTCAATTAGTCATTCATAGCATAGTAGACCACCATATCAGTGTCTGATTCAAAAAGCCAAAACCAGTCCATTGTAACCACCCACTGCTCCAATGAAGAAAGATGGGGCAGTCTACTTGTATAAAGATTTAACTCCTTGGAAACCCAATTGTGGTTTCTATGAGTCAAAATTAACTTGATGGCAGTGAATGCCTAGGATACTGATCTTTATGTGCTCCATTTAATTTTTAACAACTTTTCATTTTCCTAGATTCATACTTCATGAATTCCATGTTCTAATTAGTAATGGATGCTGGTAGTTGTTTCTTCCTGTTTTGAGTTGTGCCCTGTCAGTCAATGGAATTCCCAAAAGCTTTACTCCATACTCATCTTTAAGATCTACTCTACTTTGACAAGGCAACTCCTCCTCAGCTATATTTTGAGTGCCTTCCAACCTGAGGGGTTCATCTTCTGGCACTTTGTCAGACAATGTCTCTGGGGTATTAATAATGTTTTCTGGGAACACGTTGTTGTTGTTGTTGTTAGGTGCTGTCATTTCTGACTCATAGTGACCCCATGCACAGCAGAACGAAACACCGCCTGATCCTGCACCAGCTCCATGATCCTTGATATACTTGAGTCCATTGTCGCAGCCACCATGTCAATCCATCTCATTGAAGGCCTTTCCCCCTTTCATCGACACACCACCTTACAAAGCATGACATCCTTCTCCAGGGAATGGTCCCTTCTCACAACATGACAAAAGTAGGTGAGACAAAGTCTGGCCATTCTCGCTTCCAAGGAGTATTTTGGCTGCATTTCCTCCAGGACAAATCCGTTAGTTCTTTTAGCAGTCCAGGGTACTTTCAGCATTCTTTGCAAGCACCACAACTCAAAAGCATCAACTCTTCTTTGGTCTTCTTTATTCATTTTCCAGCTCTCACATGAATATGAGGTGATAGAAAATATCATGGCTTGTGTCAGGTGCACCTTAGTCCTCAAGGAGACATCTTTGCTCCTCAGCACTTGAAAGAGTTCCTTCATAGCTGACCTGCCCAGTGCTACACGTGATCTAATATCCTGACTGCTGCTTCCATTGGCGTCAATTGTAGAACCAAACAATGTGAATTCTTTGATAATCTCAATCTTTTCTCCATTTATCATGATGCTGCTTATTGGTCCAGTTGTGAGGATTTTTATTTTCTTTATATTGAGATATAATCCATACTGCAGACTGTATTCTTCAATCTTCATCAGTAAGTGCCTCAAGTCATCATCCTCACTTTCAGCAAGCAAAGTTGTATCATCAGCATATCTCAGGTTGTTAATGATTCTTCCTCCAATGCTGATGCCACATTTTTCTTCATATAGTCCAGTTTCTTGGATTATTTGCTCAGAATATAGATTGAATAAGTATGGGAAGAGGATACAACCTAACTCACACACTTCTTGATTTTAAGCCGTGTAGTATCCCCTTGTTCCTGTTGAACGACAGCCTCCTGGTCAATACAGGTTCCTCATGAGTACAATCAAGTGTTCGGGACTTCCCATTCTTTTCAATGTTATCCATAATTTGTCATGATCCACACAATCAAATGCCTTTGCATAGTCAATAAAACACAAGTAAACATCTTTCTGGTATTCTTTGCCTTGAGCCAAGATCCATTTGACAGCATCTATGATATCTCTTGTTCCACATCCTCTTCTGAATCTAGCTTGTACCTCTGGAAGTTATCTGTCATTATACTGCTGCAACCGTTTTTGAATTATTTTCAGTAAGATCTTACTTGAGTGCAATATTAATGATATTGTTTGATAATTTCCACATTCTGTGGGATCTCCTTTCTTTGGAATGGGTACAAATATGGATCTCTTCCAGTTAGTTGGCCAGGTAGCTGTCTTCCAAATCTCTTGGCACAACCAAGTGAGTGCCTCCAGTGGAGCATCCGTTTGTTGAAATGTCTCAATGGATATTCTGTCAATTCCTGGAGCCTTGTTCTTTACCAATTCCTTCATAAAGGGAACATAACAAACAGTATTTAATTGCTATTCATACATTTTCACCAGCCATTTTTTTTTCTTCCCAGTCTGTCTTAGTCTGAAAGTTCCACTGAAAACTGTCCACCATGGGTGACCCTACAGATATTTGAAATACCAGCAGTATAGCCTCCAACTTCATAGCAACATGCAAGCCACCACAGTATAACAAACTAACAATTAGTAACCAGACTGATAAGCACTGTAGGAAGGAATGATCCAAGAATGAAGATGAAAATATATATATTCTGTGACAATTGTGGGACAATGCAGAAATTTCTGTTTTTCACTAAAAAATAAATTGTAAATTACATCTTTAGCTTGTTAAAATAATTCCATTCAGAGCTGTTTCTCTGGTTGGAGTAAATACTGAAAAATCTGGAAGGCAGAATATATCTAATAATAACATTCACTCAAACTTTTATTTATTCTGTCATCTTATTTTGACATTAGCAATGTGAGAAATGTAAGATATGAATATATTTTACACATGAATAAATAGGATCAGTGCTATCATACCTTTTTTTTTTTTTAATTGTGATTTGTGTGAAAGTTTACAGAACAATTTCATTTTCCATACAGCAGTTCATACACATTTTGTTTCATGATACTGAGTGCAATCCCCATAACTTAAGAGCTCTCTTCCCACTTCCTTCCTGTAGTTATTTTTCCCCTCTGTCCTTCTTTCCTATGTCATCCTGCCCTCTGAGCTATCTCCCTGTGCAACTCTTGACCTTTTGATCTGCCATGACTGATGGTTCTAAGGAGTGTATCTACCTGGTGCAAATGTTTACTTTATATGGCTGCCCGTTGTTTAGGTGGATACGACAGGAGAGAGCTCAATTCCAGGCCTGAAGGGTGACTCAGGGCCATAGTCTCAGGGGTCTCACCGGTCTCTATCAAACCCATAAAGTTGTTCTTTTTTTTTTTTTTTTTTTTAATGATTTTGTGTTTTAGTCTACATTTTTCTCCCACTCTATCCAGAATCTCCTTTACTGACCCCTTTCTGAGTGATTGACAATCATAGCAGGGCACCATCTAGTTCTTCTGGTTTCATGGTCATGTAGGTGGAGGTTCAGAACATTCACTAGTCCCTTGGAATAATTATTTCTTCATATTTCTTCATTATTCTTTGCTCTGGACAAGGAGAGACCAATTGTTGCATCTAGATAACCATTTGCAAGCTTTTAAGACCACTGTTGCTACTCATCAAAGTAGAATGTAGAACAATATTTGTGTGTAATATGTTATGCCAGTTGAGCTTGATGTCCCCATGACTGCTATCACATCATTCTTAAGATCACATATATAGCTAACTCAGGGTGAACAATCACCTAATATTAAATCAAAAATCCTAGTATTTTATCTTCGTGCCGGGGGGGAAAAAAAAACATAGATAAATAAATATACTTTTATTTTATTGATTTTGTAATGAAATGCTCAGGGACTAGACTTCATTATTTCTGAATACTTGAGTATAAAAAGTGAAGGAAGTCAGATACAGGGATATTATAAAATGCAAGGAATTTGCTTTTCATTGCCCAATTCAGGAAGTGGGAGTTTATCTTTGGAAAAGATTGTTTTTATGTTAGAATTACAATTACCTTTGTTTATATGAATGTGAAACACGTATCTACAATATCTATCTTTAATCCTTGGAGTACTTGACATTTGCATGGAATAATGCAAATATCCATATTGGAAGAGAAATTTAGAGTGGAGCTATGGTTTTTTCAAAGTTTCAGTGAGAGCAGTTTTGTGAATGAAGGCAGAGATAGGAGAATGAACTTTGATTTACGAATAAAATGGTTCATTTTTTTTTGCCTCTGATAACTCTTTTCCGTCTTTAATTCACCATCCTAGTTCAAGTCCCTGTCATCTTTCACCAGGACTCCTACTATAGCTTCATAATTGGTCTGGCTTTATTTGCTGTAACCACCTTTTAAAGGTGCTGAGAAGAGAGAGGTCCCAAAACCTAGAGTTTGAACTACAAAAACTGGGAGAAATCTATGAAGGCTTCCATTAAGATAAGGAATATTGGATCATGTTTGGGTGAATGACAGGCAAGAAGACTTCATTTTGGACACAAAATACGAAATGTATATATTAGTCATGATAGCAGGGACTAGATTTAGGCTGAAGAAATAAACTTGAGCATTATAAATATGTATTATAATTCAATATTTAAATAATGAGTATAGCTCCAATCACTTGAGTACTACATGTAAATTAAAGTAGAAAAGTTAGAGGATTTGACAGTCAAGATTTCAAAATTGTCTATGTCGAAAAATGGAAGACACTCTAACAAAGAAGACTAATTAAAAGCATCGAGGAAGATAGAGATGTGAGGCATATCAATTGTACAGTGTCATTTGTGTGTGTGTGTGTGTGTATGTGTGTGTGGTGAAAACATACACAACAAGACATTTGTTGGTATATATACATATGTGTGTGTGGGTGTGTGTATAAACAAAACAAAACAAAACTTACTGCCATCAAGTTTATTCTGGCTCATAGCGACCCTCATTGTGTTTCCGAGCTGTTAAATCTTTACCGAAGTAGATTGCCCAGTCTTGCTTCTATGAAATGGCTGGTGGGTTTGAACCACCAACCTTCTGGTTAGAAATCAGATACCTTAGGCACTGTGGTACCAGAGCTCTCTCTATATTTAAAATATGTATGTATGTGTGTATATGTGTGTGTGTTTGTGTGTGTGTGTTAACCTATCTAGGAATTTTTCCTCCCTTCCCCTCACATCCCTGGTAACCAATACAGAAAGTTTCCTTCCATATATAAACCTTTCCTTGACTTTTTACAGTAGTGGAATAATAAAATACTTGTTCTTCTGTTATTGACTTATTTCACTCAGCATAATGTCCTCCAACTTCACCCACGTTATGTGGTATTTTGCAGATTTTACATTATTCTTTAGGATTGCAGAGTATTCCATTGTGTGTATGTACTACAGTTTGTTTATCCATTCTGCAGTTGATGGGCATTTAGGACGTTTCCATCTCTTTGCAATTGTGAATAGTGTAATTGTTTTTAAACCTTTCTTCTTTTCAAAAATAAGCTTTTAAATTTTCCTACTAAGCCCTGTAATAAAAAGTATACCAAATATTCAGACATATTGTATCTGAATCACATTACATTTTTATTAACATTTATTTTAAAATATTTTCTCATTTTTATTGTGTGTTCTTTGACCCATGGGTTATTTAGGAGTGATGATTAGTTCCCAAATATATAGTACTATCTATATATTTTTTAGTTGTTTTTGTTGTTGTTAGGTGCCTTCAAGTTGCCTCTGACTTATAGTGACCTGATGTATAACAGAAAAAAATGACACAGTCCTGTGCCACCCTGACTATCCTTGCTACGCTTGAGCCCATTGTCATAGCCCAATCCCTCTCCCTGGGGACCTTTCCCTTTTTTGTTAAGCTGCTACTTTACCAAGCATGATATTGTCCTATAGGAACCAGTCCCTTTTGACAACATGACCAAAGCAGGTGAGATGAAGTCTGGTCATTCTCACTTTTTAGGAACCTTCTGGCTACCCTTCCTCTAGGACAGAATTGTTCATTCTTCTGGCAATCCATGGTATTCTCACCAACACCATAATTCAAAGGCATCACTTCTTCTTACATCTTCCTTATTGTCTAGTTTTCACAGTGTTCTGCTCATCTAGTGCCACTCTGACAAGAATATACCCCAAATGGGATGGCTTTCACAAACAGGAGTTTATTCTTACAATTTGGAGGCTTTAAGTCCAAGTTCAAAGTGCCAGGCTCTAGGGGCTGGGTGAAAGCCCCTCAACCTTGGGCTTCAGCTCTGCCTCCAGCTCCCAGCCCACTGAAGCTAGAGACTTTTCTTCACTCAGACAGCTGCTGGCTGCTGAGGCTGAGAAGTCCCAAGGTTGACAAATAAAAAGGCACAGTCCCAATGTTACCAACCCACACTGCAAGCCATTATCTTAAGTCCCTTGTAAGTCCCAAGGTCGGCAGAGGATAGCAGGCTGCTGAGAAATGACATGGGTGCATTCAGGGTCCCAGTCTGCCATAGGCTGGAGACCATTCCCAAGGCTTCTCCTTATATACAGGAAGCAGACCACATCCCAAAGGAAGCTACTCAGCTGCTTGTGGTAGATCCCACCATGGAGTTGATTGCCAGTCTCATTATGGAGAATAGCTACCACCAGCTGCCCAGCCACTCAATCAGGCCCAGCCAAGTTAACACACAAACATAACTACCACACACATATATATGAGGCATTTGGAAATACTATGGCTTGCGTCAGGCACACCTTAGTCTTCACAGTGACTGCTTTGATCTTTAAATCTTTAAATAAGTCTATTCAGCAGATTTTCCCAATACAATACATTTTCTGTTTTCTTGACTGCTGTTTCCGTGGGTGTTGATTGTGGATCCAAATAAAATGAAAATTTTGACAACTTCAATCTTTTTTCCATTTATTGTGATGTTGTTTATTGGTCCAATTGTGAAGATTTTTGTTTTCTTTATGGTGAAATATAATCCATACTGATGATCACAGTCTTTAATCTTCATCAGTAAGTGCTTCAAATCTTCTTCACTTTCAGCAAGCAGCATTGTGTCATCTGCATATCACAGGCTGTTAATGAGTCTTCTTGCAATGCTGATGCCACATTTTTCTTCATACAGTCCAGCTTCTCAGATTATTTGCTCAACATTGAGGTTGAATAAGTATGGTAAGAGGATACAATTCTGATATATACCTTTCCTGATTTAAACCACACAGGGTCCCTTCTTCTGTTCCAACAACTGTGTCTTGGTCTATGTATAGATTCCACATGAATACAATTAAGTGTTCTGGAATTTCCATTATTTGCAATGTTATACATAATTTGTTATGATCCTCACAATTGTATAAATTTGAATAGTCAGAAAAAACATAGGTAAACATCTTTGTGGTATTCATGGCTTGCAGCCAGGATTCACATGATGTCAGCTTTCATCCTTTTCTGAATCTGGCTTGAACTTCTGGCTGTTGATGTATCACTGTAATCATATTCTAATTATCTTCAGCAAAATTTTACTTGTCTGTGATAAAGTGAAATAGTTCAATAATTTCCATATTCCTGTTGGGTTACTTTTCTTTGAAACAGGCACAAATATAATTTTTTTCCAATTGGTTAGCGAGTAAGTTGTCTTCCAAATTTCTTGGCATAGATGACTGAACACTTACAGCATTGCAGCCATTTTTTAAGAAACATCTCAGTTGGTATCTTGTCAATTCCTGTGGTCTTGTTCTTCACCATTGCCTTTAGGGCAGCTTGAATTTCTTCCTTATTCAACCACTGCTTATTGATCATGTGCTAACTCCTGAAATGGCTGATTGTCAACCAATTCTTTTTAATGCAGTGACTCTGTATTCCCTCCATAGTCATTTGATGCTTTCTGCATTGTTTGATATTTTGCCATGGATGCAACTCATGGCTTGAATTTTTTCTTCAATTCTTTTAGCTTGAGAAATGCTGAGCATATTCTTCCCTTTTGGTTTTTTTTGCTCCATCTCTTTTCATATTTCAT
Source organism: Orycteropus afer afer (assembly GCF_000298275.1). NCBI lineage: Eukaryota > Metazoa > Chordata > Mammalia > Tubulidentata > Orycteropodidae > Orycteropus > Orycteropus afer. Next base: position 1,900,151 of record NW_006921973.1, read on the forward strand.
TATAATACTGTACTTTGTCTTCATGAGCCACCCTTTGAAATCATCTGTTCAGCTCTTTTCTTTCATCATTTCTTATGTTTGCTTTAGCTAATCTGCATTCAAGAACAACTTTCAGAGTTTCTTCTGATATCCACTTTGGTCTTTTCTTTCTTTCCTGTCTTTTAAAGTATGTTGTCCTTCATGCCATCTCACAACTCATCTGGTCTTCAATCATTGCATCAAATATATTCTTGAGATGGTGTCAAAATGAAGTTGGTACATATTCAAGATTGTACTTTGTCTTTAATTTTCTTCAGCTTTAACTACATTCTTACCTAGACATGTTAAAATCTCATAATATTATTTTGTGTTCTTGCATTAAAATTAAACTCTCTCTTTTATAGAAATTAAGAGAAAACTTATTTAGTCCTTTAGTACTTTACATTTATCCAAACATTTGTCATCTGTGTTCTTTCTTGTAGATGCAAGTTTCCATCCTCTTTTTTGATTTTTACTTATCTCTTCAGGTTCTTTCTCACAATTGCAAAAGGTGGCAGCCCTAGATTTGAAGAGAATTTATTCACAGACTCTGGGGTCTCTCTTTTCCTTAATTTTCTCCTTTCAGAATCTCTTAACTCAATTTATAGATATTCTGGTCCTTCATTCCTTTTCTTGACACAGCAAACCTGTAACAGTGTGAATTTCTGATAGAGTTTCATCTTTCCGTTATTGCAAAGATTCAACAGTGCCTTTAGGGCAAAACTATATTAATATAAATTTCAACCACTATTGTTTCTTTCTTTTAAGTTTCAAAAGCCATTTAGATTTTGGCTTTTGTAGGTCATTCTCAACTGTCTTCAATTAGTTGTTCTTTCTACTTTATTCAGAATTTATAATTATTATAATTAGGAAGTTTGCTCCAACACAAGCTATTATGCTATTACACTGAATTTCAATTTTAAAATAAGAAAGACAGATCCTAAGTATTTTTCTTGAAATTGCATTAAATGTTAAAAAATTGTGAAGAATTGATGTCTTTAATAATGAGTCTTTCTATCCATGAATAGTGCATATCACCACACTGACATAATTATGCTTTTATATCTTTTAAATAATTTGTTATATTTTTTTTCTCATTTTGTTATGTGTATTTCTGTTAGATATGTATAAGATAAATGCTATGATTGGTATTATAAATTAAAATGATGGTTTTCTATTTTTCACCTTTGATTTTGAAAGACAATTTCACTAGGTATAAATTCTAATATAAGCTATTAATCTTTTTTTTTTAATTTTATTGTTATTTGGGTGAAAGTTAACAGAGCAAATTCATTTTCCATATAGCATCTCATATACACTTTGCCTCATGATATTGACTATAATTTCCCAGAATGCAACAGATCCCTTTCACTTCCTGCCCATAGTTACCTCTTTCCCGTGTCTGTCCTTCCCTCCCTTGCACTCCTGCCCTCCAAGCTGCCTCCCTATGCATAAACAGCCTTTTTATTCTCCCATGATTGATCTCTCCAAGGAGTGTATCTATTTAATGTATATGTTCAGCTCATATGCCTGTCTTTTGTTTGGCTCGAAGCCACAGGAGTGGGTTCAATTCCTGGTGATGCCCAGACCTTTACGACTGCTGCTTGACAAAGCTCCAGCTGTCAAGAGTCTTGGGCGGAAGCCAATTCCACCTTTACTTCTGATTGTAATGGTTCATTATCTTAATTGTTACAATAATCTTTATGGTGATCATGCCCCTTCTGGTTCATCCCAGAGGGTCCAAAACTGATTTTCATGTTTCCCATGAATCAGGCCACCTTCCAGATGACTCTCTGATTTCCAATTCCAAAAACCCTGGTTTTCCTAGAAATCCCCATGATGAGCCAGAGCTGG
>NW_006921973.1:1902672-1905286 GCF_000298275.1 Orycteropus afer afer
AAGTTTAATAATAGTTTTATAAGTTTTGGAAAGTTAATAGCCCACAGCCATGTACCTAGAATTGTGGGTTTGTCATTTTGCTTTGTCATTTGTAATCTGCAATACAGTATAAAATAAAGAAGGCCACCTCATTATATGGGGCACATCTTCATCTTGTGTGATTGTGTCTCCATCATCTCGCCGACACCACCTCTCCCTCCAGAGACCCACAGCTGAGGTTGGACCTCAGCAAATTCCAGACCTGAAGGGCAGCTAGGGGCTATAGTCTCAGTGGTTCCATCCAGTCTCTATCAGACCAGCAACAGTAGTACTTTTTTTAAATTTATTTATTGAATTTGAGTTGTGTTCCACATTGTTCTCCCACTCTATCCAGGATCTCTTACATAGATCCCCCTCCAAGTGGTTGACAGTGCTAGCCGGGCACCATCTAGTTCTTCTGGTTTCATAGTCATATAGGCTAAGGATCTCATGGTGTATCAGTTGCTTGGACTAGTTGTTTCCATGTGTCTTTGGTTCTCTTCATTCTTCTTTGCTCTGCATGAGGAAAAACTCATCGTTGCATCTAGATGGCTGCTTGTAAACCTTTAAGATCTCAGTTGCTATGCAAAAAAGTAGGATGTGGAACAATGTTTTGTGTAGTATGTTGTTCCAATTGAGCTTTATGTCCCCTACAACTATTGTCCCAAGCCCACAGGTCCAACTACTCACTCCCTCTGGGTAGCTGGCTGTGGCCAAGAAGTGACTGAATACAACCTTGCACCTTGTCAGCTCTACCATATACCTGGGAATTCTTACAGAACATACAAATACACTTAAAGGAATATTGTCTGCCAACCCTATATGTGGTGTTGGGCACACTCCCCCTTGCATAGACATATGTAATAGTTCAGCCTGTCCAACCATCTATCCACCTGTAGATCAATGCTTGCCTTCACTGACAATGCAGTACTGTATGTGCAAAAGGGTTCATCTTTGTTGTCTGTACCTCCCATGAACTCTCTATGTCTTCCTCTTCCTCGTTGCCACTGTGTTCATTACTCACATTTGGTACATTGCCCTTCTCTTCACCCAAATCAATACTTGTCTCTACCTATCTAACAGTGTTCCCTCCCCTCCTCTCCTACCCCTGTTAACCAACAGAGAAAATTTTCTTCCATATATAAACTTTCCTTAACTCTTTACAATAATGGACTAATACAGTATCTCTCCTTCTGTGATTGACTTATTTCATTCAGCATAATATCCTCCAACTTTATCCATGTTATGTGATGTTTTACAGATTTCATGTTATTCTTTAAGGTTGCATGGTATTCCATTGTGTGTATGTACCATAGTTTGGATATCCATTCTTCTGTTGATAGACACCTAGTTTGTTTCCATCTTTTGGCTATTATAAATAGTGCTGCAATGAACATAGGTGTGGATTTATCTGTTCTTGTCCTGGCTCTCATGTCTTTAGGATACATACCTAGTTATGGATTGGCTGGGTCAAATGGTATTTCTGATTCCAGGCTTTAAGGAATCGCCACACTGCTTTCCACAATGTTTGTATCATTTGACAGTCCCACTAGCAGTATATGAGAGTCTCAATCTCTTTGCATCCTCGCCAGCATTTGCTGTTTTCTGTATGTTGAACTTTGCTACTAGTGCTAGAGCAAGATGTTATCTCACTGTTGTTTTGATGTACGTCACTGTAATGGCTAATGTTTGTGAACATTTCTCCATGTGTTTGTTGGCCACCTGAATATCCACTTTGGTGAAGCATCTATTCCTATAGTCTGCCCATTTTTTAAATGGATCTTTCATCTTTTTGTTGTTGAAGTGTTGGAGTTTTCTATAAATACTAAAGATAAGTCCCTAGTCAGATATGTCATTGGCAAACATTTTTTCCCAATCCGTACGTTCTCTTTTGACTGTTTTGGAGAAGTCTTTGGAAGCACATAAACATTTAATTTTGAGAAGGTCCCATTCATCTAGTTTCTCATCAGTTGTTTGTGCATTTTGGTTATGTTTGATAATCTATTTGTGGCATATATTAAGGTCCCTAAATTTACGCCTAGTTTTTCCTTGAGGAACTTTATAGTTTTAGGTTTCCATTGAAGTCTTTGATCCACCAGGAGTTAGTTTGTGTGTATGGTGTTAGGTAAAGATCTTGTTTCATTTTTCTGCAAATGGATATCCAGTTTTGCCAGCACTTTGTGAAAAATCAGCTGACCATAGGTCGATGGATCTATTTCTAGGTTTTCAATTCTATTCCATTGATCTATGTGCCTATCATTATACCAATACTAGGTGGTTTTGACTACTGTGGCTGTATAGTAGGTTTTGAGATCCGGCAGCGTGAGACCTCCTACTTTATTCTTCTTCTTCAGTAGTGTTTTGCTTATTTGAGGTCTCTTTCTTTTCCATATAAAGTTAGTGATGGTTTTTTCCATATCCTGAAAGAATGCTGATGGGATCTGGATTGGAATTGCATCAAATGTATAGATTGTTTTGGATGGAATTGACATTTTCACAATGTTCAATCTTCCTATTCACAAGCATGGTATTTTCTCCCATTTATGTAGATCTCTTATGGTTTCTTGAAGTAATCTTTTATAGTTTTATTTGTACA
>NW_006921973.1:1906216-1924364 GCF_000298275.1 Orycteropus afer afer
TTTGGAATAGGATTGGTTTCAGTTTTTCTCTGAATGTTTGGCAGAATTCTCTTGTAAAACTGGGCCAGGACATTGTTTTTTTTTTTTTTTTTTTAAATGGATTTTATTGAAATACAATTTATGTATAGTAAAATACACAAAACTATAGTGATATGGGTCAATGCACTTTTTTTTCCTCCAGTGTTCCTTTCCTTCCCCTCCCACCCCTGGTAACCAACAAGGAACGTTTCCATCCGTATATGAACCTTTCCTTGACTTTTTATCATAATGAACTAATACTATATTTGTCCATCTGTGATTGACTCCTTTCACTCAGCGTAACATACTCCAAGTTCATCCATGTTATGTAGTGTTTTGCAGATTCTACATTATTCTTCAGGGTCGTGTAATATTCCATTGTGTGTATGTACCACAGTTTGGTTATCCATTCTTTTATTGATGTGCACATAGGTTGTTTCCATCTTGTTGCTATTGTAAATAGTGTTGCAATGAACATGGGTGTGCATATATCTGTTCTTTTCCTGGCTCTCACTTCTGTAGGATATATAACAAGTGATGGGATTGCTGGGTCAAATGGTATTTCTAATTCTAGCTTTTTAGTGGAATCACCATACTGTTTTCACAGTAGTTGTATTACTTTACAGTCTCACCAGCAGTATATGAGAGTCCCAATCTCTCCACATCCTCACCAGGATCCACCATTTTCTGTCTTGTTGAACTTTGCTATTAGTGCTGGAGTAAGATTGTATCTCATTGTTCTTTTGATTTTCATCTCTCTGATGGTTAATGATCATGAGCATTTCTTCATGTATTGCTGGCCACCTGAATATCCTTTTTGGTGAAGTGACCATTCATGTCTTCTGCTCATTTTTCAATTGGATTGTTATTTTTTTGTTGTCGAGGTGGTGGAGTTTTCTATAAATTTTAGAGATAAGTCCCTTGTTAAATATGTAGTTATCAACAAGTATGGATTTGTTGCTGTCATTTTGTTATGTGCTTTTTCGAGATATTGATTTCTCTGTTCCATATAATTTTCTGTGTTGAGCTTGCTTTGTTTATGTATCATGTTATCACTTCCTTCATTGCTATTGTTTTAGTATTTGCTAACTATTTGTGCTGGTCCTCTTTTGTAATTTGATGTGAAGGTTTATCTTTTTTCTTTGAGGTAACCCTGTGATTTATACTTTCTTCCCAAGTTTAGAACAGTCCGTTCTATCTTGTAGTTGTCTTGACTTCCTTACCATTTAGAAGTTCTGTAACTACACAGTTTTTTCCCTGTTTTTGGTTTGTAGTTGTCTTCATTTGTCAATTGATGTCTCCGGTTCCCTGTTTATAATCTTTTAGGTTTATTTACATTGGTTACTTCTATAACTAGGTTTGTTTCTGGGTTATGTCCTTGTTCTGGTTACCTAGTGCCACTCTGACAATAAACATACCACAAATGCATTGCCTTAACAAACAGGAGTTTATTTCTTCACAGTTTGGAGGCTTTAAGTCCAAGTTCAAAGTTCCAGGCTCTAAGGACTGGGGGAAAGCCTCTAAACTTGGCTTGTAGCTCTGCCTCCTGTTCCCCACCCACTGGAGCTAAAAGCATTTCTTCACTCAGAGAGCTGCTGGCTGCTGAGGCTGACAAACCCAAGTTTGATAAGTAAAATGGCACAGTTCTAATGTTACCAAACCACATGGCAGGCCATTAATTTAAGTCCATTGTAAGTCCCAAGGTTGGCAGAGCATGGCAGGATGCTAAACAATGACACAATACATTCAGAGTCCAAGCGTGCCATAAGCTGGAGACTATCCCCAAGGGTTCTCCTTATATACAGGAAGCAGACCACATCCCAAAGGCAGCTACTCTGCTGCTTGTGGTAGATCGCACCATGAAGCTGATTGCCAGTCTCACCATGGGGAATAACTACCACCAGCTGCCCAGCAACTCAACCAGGCCCAGCCAAGTTGACATACAAATTTAACTGCCACAGTCATCATATGTGTTAAAGGTCAGTTGTTGTTTGCTGTTGTTGCTTCTCTGTCCAAAGGACTCCCTTTAGCATCTCTCGTAAGGTTGGTCTGGTTTTAACAAATTCCCTTAACTTCTGCTTATCTGGAATGTCCTAATTTCACCATTATATTTGAGGGACAATTTTGCTGGGTATATAATTTTTGGTTGGAAATTTTTCTCTTTCAGGGTTTTATATATTCCATCCCATTGTCTTCTTGCCTGCATGGTTTCTGCCAAGAAATCCAAGCTGTCTTATTGGTTGCCCCTTGTAGGTAACTTTTTGTTTTTCCCATGTTGCTTTTAGGATTCTTTCTTTGTCTTTGGTTTTGGTGAGTTTGATGATGATATGTCTTGGTGATTTTTGTTTGGGGTCTATCCTGTTTGACTGGATATATTCTTATCTTTCATCATACCAGGAAAATTCTCTTCCAACAAAACTTTGACAATTTTTTCTGTGGTTTAATTTATCTCTTACTGGTGTGGAATTCCAATTACACTTAAGTTACACCTTTTGATTGTATACCACATGAACCTTAGGCTTTCTTCATTTTGTTTTGATCTTTTTTCTGATTGGTCCCTTATTAAAGAGGTACTGGGGCATTTGCCTTCATTCTCACTAATTCTTTCTTTAATTGATTCAATTCTACTCCTTTGGCCTTTCAATGAGTTATCTATTTCTGAAAGTTTAGTATTAATCTTTTGGGTTTCTGTCTGCAGATTTTGTATCTTTCTTATTTTTCATTTATTTTGTCATTTTGTTGTTGTATTGTCTTTCAAAATTGTTCTAACATTTCTTCTGTGTTTTCCTCAATTTTGTCAGTGTTTTCCTTGATCTCTCTCTCAATTCATTGAAGCTACCTAAATATAATTCTTTTGAATTCCTTATTAGGGAGTTCCAATGCTGTGTCTTCCTCAGGGATGTTTTTTGGGTCTATATCCTGGTCCCTTGTTTCTTCTGCTTTATCTTGCTTCTTTGTGTGGACTGTGATGCTCTTTTTTCTCCAAGGCATTGTGATGTTTTTGTGTTTATATTTAATTTGTGATTGTATGTTGGAGTACCTTGCCCACAATTTTCATTTTTTTTTTTTTTGTTTTGTTTGTATGTTATCAATGCAAGCAGGTTACTGTGTTGTCCTCCTCTATTCACTAGTTGGCAGCACTTTTACACTCACCACATATTTCCTTTCCACTTGTCAGCTTCCTGTATGTCCCTGCCATCCTTGGCAAAAACAGAACCTATTTTTAGGTTCCTGGAATCGGAATAAGAATCCTGTGACTTTAAAATCCAAAATGGATACCACTTGTAAACATTAAAAATGGCTGAACCTTCAGTCACTTTAAATATCCAAAATGGCCACCACATGTAAACAATCAAAATGGCTGATCTCTTTGGACTGCTGAAAGCCCATAGCTCAGGTTGTCTGCCTCTCTGCTGTTGCCCTTTGTAGTCATAGGCCACTAGCACAGTCCTTGCAGCTCTTGGCCACCAGGGCTGATCTTTAGGTAAATTCTCAGGTCCCAACACCACTTAGGAACATTCAGGCTGTCGGTCCTGTCAGAGTAGCTGACAGTCCACCGCACCAACCATCTCTGTACTCACTGTTTTTGTTCAGGTTTTTCCACTAGTTGGTACCTAATTCACTTCTGTATACTTCCTTTCAAATCTCAAGGCTCACAGATTATCTTCTGTATCTCTGTCAATTGGTTTCCTTTTCCTTGTTGAAGAGGGTCTGTGGAGCTTGTGTTCCTATTCTACCACCTTACTAGAAATCATTTTGTTGTTGGTCATTTTTTTTTTTTTTTTATGACCTGTTCAATTTCTTCTTTTGTAATGGAACTGTTCAACTTTTCCACATCAGTCTGTGTTAGTTTAGGTAAGTGGTATGTTTCTAGAAATCTGTCCTTTTCTTCCAGATTTTCCAATTTGTTGGAGTATTGTTCTTCATAGTATCCTGATATCATCCTTTGTATTTCAGTTGGTTCTGTTGTGATGTCACCCACTTTGTTTTTTTATTCATGTTATTTGTATTCTCTCCTTCTTTTCCTTTGTTAAATTTGCCAGTGGTTTGTCAATTAATCTTTTAAAAAGAAACAACTTCCAGTCTTTTTGATTTTTTCTATTGTCTTTCTATTTTCTATTTCACTCATTTCTTCTCAAATCTTTATTATTTCCTTTCTTCTGGGGACTATAGGCTTTTCTTGCTGTTCTTTTTCTAATTGTTAGAGATGTTGGTTTAAAGTGTTGATTTTGGCTTTTCTATTTTAATGTGTGCATTTATTACTATAACTTGACCTCTGATCACTGCTTTTGCTATGTTCCAAAGATTTTGGTATGTTATGTTTTCATTCTCATTTGATTCAAGAAATTTTTTAATTTCATTTTTTTAGTTTTTATTACCCAGTCGTTTCTGATGAGAGTGTTGTCCAGTTTCCATGTGTTTGATCTTTTTCCATTGATCTTGTATTGTTGATTTCCAGTTTAATACCATTATGATTTGAGAAGATGCTTTGCAGTATTTCAAAGGTTTTAAACTTATTAAGGCTTGCTTTATGGCCTAACATAAGATTTATCATGGAGAATGTTCCAGGTGCACTGGAAAAGAATGTATATTGTGCTGTTGTTGGGTGAAGTGCTCTGTAGATGTCTATAAGGTCAAATTGCTTGATCGTATCGTTTAGCTCTTCTGCGCCTTTGTTGAGTTTCTGTCCAGTTCTATCTTCCATTGAAAATCATGTATTAAATTCTCCCACTATGATTGTGGAGTCCCGTTTGCCTTATCAAATATTTTAAAATCTAATTTATGTATTTTGGGGCTCCTTGATTGGGTCCACAGATATGGTTATATCTTCATGTTCAATTGATCCTTAATCATTATATAATATCCTTCCTTATTTTTATGGTGGTTTTTGTCTTCAATAATTTTATCAGAAATTAATATTTCCACTCCTGCTCTTTTTTGGTTGCCATTTGCTTGATATATCTTTTCCCCACCTTTTAATTTTAGTCAGTTTGTGTCTTTGTCTCTAAGGTGTGTCTCATGTAGACAATATATTGATAGGTTATGTTTTCTTATCCAGTATGCAACTCTATCTCTTGAGTGGTGCATTTAATCCATTAACATTCAGTGTAATTATTGACAAGTATGAATTGGTTGCTGTCATTTTGTAATGTGCTTTTTCCTGGTGTTCCTGGTTTCTTTGTTCCATGTAATTTTCTGTGCTGAGCTCAATATGTTCATGAATCATGTTGTCATTTCCTTTGTTGATACTGTTTTAGTATTTTCTAAATATTTGTGCTTGTCCTTTTTATTGTGATGTGAAAGTTTATCATTTTTCTTTGAGGATACCCTGTGATGTATATTTTTCTCCATGAGTTTAGAAGAGTCCATTCTATCTTGCTACTCTCTTGACTTTCTCACCACTTAGAAGTTCTGTAACTACACTATCTTTCCCCTCTTTTTCGTTTGTAGTTGTCCTCATTTGTCAATTGATGTCTCTAGTTCCCTGTTTACAACCTTGTAAGCTTATTTTACTTTGGATACTTCCATAGCTGTGTTGGTTTCTGGGTTATGTCATTTTGTGTATTAATAGTCTGCTGGGGTTTGTTATTATTTTTGGTTCTCTGTTCAAAGGACTCCCTTTAGTATCTCTTGTAAGATTGGTCTGGTTTGATCAAATTCTCTTAATTTCTGCTTATCTGGAAATCTCCTAATTTCATCATCATATTTGAGGGACTATTTTGCAGCATATATAATTATTGGTTGGAAATGTCTCTCTTTCAGGGTTTTATATATACCATCCCATTGCCTTCTCACTTGCATGGCTTCTACTGAGAAATCAGAGCTTATTCTTATTGGTTGTCCTTTGTAAGTTACTTTTGTTTTTCCTGTGTTGCTTTCAGAATTCTTTCTTTGTCTTTGGTTTTGATGAGTTTGATGATGACAAGTCTTGGTGATTCTTTTGGGGTCTATCTTGTTCGGGGTTTGTGCGACTTCCTGAATGGATATATTCTCATCATTCTTCATTTCAGGAAAGTTCTCTTCCAACAAATCTTGCACAATTTTCTCCGTGGTTTCCTTTTTCTCTTCCTCTTCTGGAATTCCGATTACATCTATGTTATTCCTTTTGATGGTATCATACATAAATCTTAGGCTTTCCTCATTTTGTTTTTATCTTTTTTCTGATTGATCCCTTCCAAGGAAATGTTGAGGTATTTGCCATCAATCTCATTAATTCTGTCTTCCATTGCATCAATTCTACTCCTTTGCCCATTCAATGAGTTTTCTATTTCTGAAAATTTAGTGTTAATCTTTTGGATTTCTATCTGTAGATTTTGTATTATTTCTAATTTTTCATTTATTTTGTCATTTTGTTCTTGTATTTTCTTCCAAAATTTTTCTAGGGTTTTTGTCTGTGTTTTCCTAAATTTTGTCACTGTTTTTCTTGATCTGTCTCTCAATCTCTTGAAGATAGCTAAATATCATTCTTTTGAGTTCCTTATCAGGGTGTTCCACTGCTGCTTCTTCATCAGGGATGTGTTCTGGGTCTGTATCTTGCTCCCTTGTTTATGCCACTTTATCTTGCATCTTCGTGTGGACTGTGATGGTATTTTGTCTTCAAGACATTGTGACATTGTTGTATTTATATTTCTGTTAACTGTTTGTGAAGAGCAGCTAAGGGCAAGTCAGGATTTTCTTGGTGGTTGTTTATCACTGGCAATTTGGTGGAGAAGGAAGTGGTGGCTCTCAGTAAGTGAAGCTGCAGGAGTTTCAGCTGTAGTTGTGTCACAAGGGCACTATTGCTGTCTCCCACTCAGTTAGACTAAAACAACAATTGAAAAACTATCAAAAAGTAAAAGCAAGTGGACAAAAAACACACCACATAAACACACAATAGCAATAATAATAATAATAAAAAAGACAAAAACCCCTCAATATCTAGAGAAAGAGCAATAAGAGAAAAAGTAAAGTAGGAGATAGGGAAGAAAAAAATGGGAAAAATGCAAAGAGAAAAACAAGAAATAGGGTTAACCATGAGAAAGGAAAAAAAAAAAAAAAAATGGGAACCAGAAACAAGGAAGAGAAAAAAAGCTGAAAACTAGACCCTGGGAAAGGAAGACTAAAAATCAGTAATAAAAAGGACCAAAATAATAATAATTATTATTATTTTAAAACAGACAAAAACAAACAAACTGAAAAAAAGAGGAAAAAAATCTGGTCAGGTCAGGGCAGGGCACCCAGTCTCTGAGCACACAGACTGGGATGAAATTCCTTCTGGGCCAGAAAGTGGATGGGAATGAGGGATAGTCACACCTCCATTCACCAAGAAGGTGTGGGATATGAGAGTAAAAAGTGGAATAGCCCAACTTTCCAGTCATTCTAGTCTGGAATGTACTTATGCTTCTTGGCAAGTGTAGCCTATGCTTAAGTCTCTGGAATCTGGGAGAATGTGGTCACTTTAAATATGCAAAATGTTCAAACTGCTTGTAAACATTCAAAATGGCTGTGCCCTCCTGATAGGCAGAAGTCCACAGCTCAGTCTGCCTTTCTCTTTGCTGCTTCCCCTTTTATTCACCAGCCACCATTGCAGTCCTCCTTGCAGCTCCTAGCTAGCAGGGCCGATTTTTAGGTTAATTCTTAGGTACTAACAACACAAGGAGCTCTGGTAGCATAGTGCCTAAGGCACTTGACTGCTAACCAGAAGGCTGGTGGTTCAAACCCACCAGCTACTCCTTGGAAGGAAGGTTGGGCAATCCTACTTCCATAGTGATACTGCCTCGGAAACCCAAGGAGGGGTCACTATGAGTCGGGGCCGACTCGATGGAAATAACAACAACAACAACAACAGCACTTGGCAACGTCCAAGCTGTCTGTGCAGTCAGGATCACTGACAGACCACATCTTCTTATGTTTCCTTTTTTGGTGTTTTCATGCAGATTCTTCTACTAGTTGGAATTTGGTCCACTTCTATATCCTTCTCTTCAAAGCTCAGGCCTCCAGGCTTAGCTTCTGTATCTTTGTTAATTCATTCTTCTTTTCTTTGTTGAAGAGGGTCTGTGCAGGATGTCTGCCTATTCTGCCATCTTACCAGAACTTGACTTTCTTTCACTTCTAAGAGAACCTGAGCTGCTAGTCTTAGTGTCATTCACTTGTCAATAGCCTCTATTCTTTTCTGGCAAATTTGGAAGTTGATTTTGATGAACTGCATACAAACTGAGGTAAGACTAGGGTATATTTCTATTTCATTATCTTTCTTGGAATGTGTTACTTTATGAATTGCAAAATTTATTTATTTTATCAATATTAGAAAATTCTCACTTATTATTTTTTTCAATATTGACTTCCATTTTCTCTATATTCTATCACTGAAAATACTGATTGGATCATTATAAATTATTCTAACCTCCTCTTTCTTATTCTATCTCTTAACTTTTCAGTCTATTTTTCTAGTTGTGGTATATATTCTTAGTGATATATTCTCATTTAAAATTTAAATTAATAAACTAACTGCTCAACTTTCCCAAACCACTGTTTTATCTCTCTTTGAAGTTTAAATTGTAATTATAACTATTAATATCATCATTTTATAGATAAAATTTTATTTTTCTCAAATTTTATTTTACAAATTTCTTCTTGTAGTCTCTTCTCCCTTTCTCATAGTTTTTCATTTTCTTTTAAATATTTAAATATGTTCCTTGGTAATTTCTTTAGGTCTCAAATAATTGTAATACCTGTAGTCTATGCTGTTTTGATTCTGCTTTTTTGTTCATTGTTGTTCCTGGTACTTTGGTAATTCATGTTTCTTTGTTTTTCTTTGAGGTTACAAGCCCATGCTCACAATACATTTTCCTGTATTGTTTCAGGTCCTTCACAGAATGTGCATTCTGGTTAAAAAATATGTCTAATTTTGCCACATGATTGTTTGGGAGTACTTTAAAATAAATCATTATTTTTTTTGCATATGAAATTTTAGTGTACATTTATGTATTTTCCCCATCCATTAAGAATGTGGTTAATGTAGACACTCACATTTTCTGTGTCTCTCTCTCTCTGCAGAGGACTTTGAAATTAGCTGACCCTTGTATTAAATGTGTAATGCTTGGCTCCCAGCTTTATATTTAGGCTGAAATTCATTTTTTTACCTTTCATGTATAATAAATTTTCCTCTCTTATATACCCAGGATGGCCAGCAAAACCTCTAGTTCAGATATACCCACATTTTTCTTCATATTTGTTCTTTTTCTTCACTTTCGGGCTCTGAAGTTTACTTTTTTTTTTTTTTAGTTAGTAAATGTATTTAATTAAAATTATTGCCAGAGTTATTTTGTATTTTGTGGTGAGAGAAACTTTAAGAGTGTTCACTCCATAATTTTTTCACAAGAATAAGTACATAATCCAATTTTTAATTAGCAGTTTTGTTGGAAAAGTTTAAGTGAGAAGTCATTTTGCTGATCCCTAGGGAATCTGGTGAAATAATATACCTTTTGTTTCTTTCTGAGAGCTCATATTCTAATTAGGAAAAGTAACATTTAGACAATTATAAGTACTATCATGAGTGGTATACTTTTGTTGAAATCATAAGAATTCATTACAGAATAATATATTATATAAATGGTTTAATTATAAGTAAAACGATATAGGTGATAAAAGATGTCCCATTTCAAAGTATCAAGTTATTGTAAATGAGAGTGTTAAGAAAGACCACTTGAAGAAAGCATGTTTCAATCTGAATTGAAATTGGTGCCTAAGGCACTTGATTACTAACCAGAAGGCTGGCGGTTGAAACCCATCAGCCACTCCTTGGAAAGAAGATGGGGCAATCTACTTCCGTAGTGATACTGCCTTGGAAACCCAAGGAGGGATCGCTATGAGTCGGGTCCAACTCGAGGGCACATAACAACAAACAACAACAACAACAAACAGAGAAGAATAGTCAGTTCTGAAACATGACAGTCTAATGCAGTTGAAATTGTATACATTTATGAAAGGTCAAAGGGACAGACTATTTTGTTGATATTTTGTTGCATACTGCAAGCAAGGCTTCAGATAGCACAGGCCTTCAAAATTCAGGCCGAATAATTTAGGTTTTATATAAAATACACTGAGGAATCATAGAATAAGGAATACATCAATTTTAAGATTACCTTAGCAGTACAAAAGTTAAATCAAATGAGGAAACAAGTAGACATAAATCCTCCAGAAACCAGATTCTTGCAGTAACTTAGATACAAAAGAATAAATTAATATCCATCTTTCACTGGCTTCCTCTTCTCTCCCTCTTTCTGTGGCCACCTGTGCCAGTATAAATCTGACCTGCTTCCTTGCACATTTCTCTCCCAGCTCCTGGATGTCTTTTGCTCACCTTGAATTCCTCTCAATCTGTATACACTGTGTTGTTATCTCTGTATGTATTCTATGAAGGTGTTTTTTCCCTTCCTCATCCATGTCTGGGCCTCTGTATATTCAAAATGGCAACACTTTAGCTGGCCCCAACCTCTTCTCTCTCCTCAGTCACTGACTCCATTTCCCTTTCCAGTCAGGACTCAAACTAATTCTTTATCTTCTCATTTGATGCTCAGAATTCTAGGATCATTATTTATATCTGTTTTACTCAACTTTTTCTGGGTCTCTGTTGTATAGGGATTGCGTTGTGTTAGTAGGAAGCTATCTGGTGTCTCTGCTTCTAACAATCTAGATTTGTAATGCAAACTATAAGACTTTTATCTCAATATCTATGTGATTTAATGGAGAAAACATTTCAATTTTGGTAATCTTTAGAGGAATATGAAATGTGGACTGTCATTGAGGAATTATTTTTATAATTTGGTAATGTCTTCCCTTCATATGCAGTGAAAGTTTTATTTTTTGTTATTCTTAAATATCTCACACTAAATCTCATCTTTCTTCTCATACTTATGTTTAAGTCAAAAGAAAACATTTCTGTTTATTTCCATTGAACTATAGTGCCAAATGTTACATAGATGAGGATAAAGAAAGATTCTGTAGCTGTCCAAGTAAGCAGCTTTCTCTATGTGCACTACTCAATTAAATTAATTAACTCATTATTTGGACTGCATACATTCATAATAATTGGAAGCTGTGATTCTTGAATTATATAAACCAGGACCATGCTTTCATCTCCAACATTTACTACTTTTTTGACCGTGGGCAAGTTCAAGTTAAGCTTTTAATAACTTATTTTATATCTATAAACTGAGGTAAGGATTTTTTCTACATCATAGACTTGTGAGAGCTATGAAGATTAAATGAAATAATACTTGGGAAAATACTGTGCACATGATTCATCTCAAAAAAATATTATGCTTAGGTAATTTTGTCTTTAAAACATTAATAATATCTTCAACTCCTTACTCCTTTATTCATTATCCTTCTACCAGCTGAAGTTGCTTCTTGACCCTTGGATTCAGCTTCACAAGTTAAAATATATGTGTATTTGTACGTGTGTTGGTGTGTGTGAGTGTACATATTTCCTTAAGAAACACCCAACAGAGAGACTTTTGAAAGTACCAATTCTTTTTCTCAAAATGTAAAAACATTTCTGAGAGTGAAACTGCTGTATGTCAAGAGTGCCAATGTGAGCCCCAGGCAACACTGCCAAGGCTGAGATGGCCAGAGCAACAAAGCTAGAGGAGGGAGAGTGACAGGATATTATTTGGTATTATCTGTCTGTGACTGAGCTAATAATCAGCTTATGATTGTTTAAAAGACTGCTGGTGCTTAATCCTAAATTTATATTTAGTTTGAAGTATTAGAATCTGAGAAGAACAAATCTGTGAAGGCTGAAATGAAATGGCCTACCTAAAAGAATAAAATATAACTTCAAAAAGAAACTGAAATTACATTGTTTATGAATTAAAATTTGGATCCACACTGCACAGATTTAATAAGCAATAAAGGATTAGAAGGTTAGGATAAGGGACCTTGGAAATATGATTATTAGTACTCAAAGAAGATTTAACCATTAAAGGGTAATTGTTTTCATGTCAACATATGTTCTAATACCTCAGCACAAAGTGTGACTAATCTAAAACGCATGCCTTGAATTGGAGCACTATTCTATTTGAAGATTTTTGAGAGGTTTAAAACTGTCACAAGGAGGCCACACTAGCATTTTTCATAGCATTTTTCTGGTGGCGTAGTGCTTAAGGCATTTTTGGCTGCTAACCAGAAGGCTGGCGGTTCAAACCCACCAGCCACCCCTCAGAAGGAAGACTGGGTAATCTACTTCCATAGAGATACTGCCTCAGAAACCCAAGGAAATCTGCTATGAGTTGGATCCGACTCAATGTCAATGAGGTTGTTTTTTTGTTTGTTTGTTTAAGCATGTTATCAATAACTGTGTTTATTTTGATAATGATAAAAAGCAAAGATAACTATATTTTTATGCATATAACACATGAATTTTTGCAGAGAAAATAAAAGTCTCCATCTCTAGATTAAAAAAAAAAAAAAGTTGTGATAAAGGAATTACCTACTATGGCATTTTCTTAAAAGGTAAAAATAGTAGTAACAATGACAATAGGAATAAAAATTTATACTTTCTGACTGGCTATGACATGCTTATGCACTTTTTTTAACTACTTTACTTTTCATTGTATATATATTCTATAAAATATATAGTAATTAAAATATTTCGGTGTTTGATGTATTTCTGTTATGAAAAGTAATGTATATTTTTTTCTTGGATTTTTTTTAAGAGCTTTTCTCACTATTCCATGGAAAAACACTTTAAACACATATTAAAACCACAAAAACAAACAATCAAACAAAGTTTGAGTCTTCATTCTAATGCTTAATAGATAACTAAGTCTGAACTTCTGAGCCTCAGATTTTTTTGTTTGCTTATTTAAATTTAAAATGGGTTAACTATTACAAGTTGCCTTGAGAAAATGAAATAATGATAAATAACATTAGAGATATTCACTTAACAGTTAACTGATATCAATGAAACATAGAGGACACTTATTGAAGTGGGATTTAGAATTGGTTTACTCTAATATCTGTGTATAACAAAATTTCTAATGAAAAACAACTTGCATAAATAGTGCATGTTCTTGTTGTTATGTGCTGTTGAGTTGGATCCAACTCATAGCGACCCCTCCTTGGGTTTCTAAGGCAGTATCACTGCAGAAGTAGATTGCCCAACCTTCCTTCTGAGGAGTGGCTGGTGAGTTTGAACCACCAGCTTTCTAGTTAGCAGTCAAGTGCCTTAGGCACTGAGCTACCAGATGGCCTCCAAACCCTAAAGGCATGCTAATTCAAAGTCTTGTGCTGCCAACCTTTTCTTATGGATAGTTCCATTCTTACTGATGTTTAGGGAGCACTTAAGGAGCTCTGGTAGCATAGTTCCTAAAGCACTTGACTGCTAACCAGAAGGCTGGCGGTTAACCCCACCAGCCACTCCTCGGAAGGAAGGTTGAGTGATCTACTTCCAAGTGATACTGCCTCGGAAACCCAAGGAAGGGTCATTATGAGTCAGTCTGGCTTGATGGCACATAACAATAACATAACAACAAGGAGCTCTCATGGTGCAGTGCCTAAGGCACTTGACTGCTAACCAGAAGGTTGGTGGTTTCAAAACGACCAGCCACTCCATGGAAGGAAGGTTGGGCAATCTACTTCCATAGTCACACCACCTCAGAAACCCAAGGAGATGTTGCATTGAGCCAGAATCAACTCAATGGTAGTGGGTTTGGTTTGGTTTTCTTTTTTAAAAGAGCCTCTAATAACTTGTTTTTGGTTGTTCATTTTCATGGATAGGAACTTTGAAACTCTTTGTACCAGACTATTACCTGGGGTTGCATATTTTAAAGTGAGATTCTTAGGCCCTCCTCCAAGAAATTTTTAAAGCATTTAGTGTGGAGCCAAGAGTCTGGTTCAGATTATTACACTTAACATCATTCAAGAATAGAGGGATATAACTATATCTTAATTGATATTAATAACAGCAGTATTTTAAGAGACATGAATTTTTTAAAACAGAATAAAGTTGTATTTATGTCTTTATTTTAAGAGCTTTTTTTACATTCAACCTTACATGTACACAGTTTCATTCCTCATATACCATGCCCAAGCCTAACCCAGTCAGTCTCCTCCCCTCCCTACCCTGTAAACTTCTCCCTGTGCCCCTCATATTTATGCACTCCTGTTTGTCCTGCATTTCCTCAATTTGAATGTTGGTCCTCTGGTGCCCTGTGGCCTATTGCTCTAAGGAATGTATTACCATAGAGTATGTGGGTGTGTCATCCTGGGTTGACTGGTCTGCGTGTACATCTTGTTAACTATTGGGCTGAGAGCCCCTGGGGGTGTATTTTATTCCAGGCACAGAATGTATTCCAGGGCCATAGTATTGGGGTCACACCAGATTTCATCTGACCGGTAATTCATCATTGAGTTTTTTTATTTTGTTCAACGTTTTTCCTCCCACTCTATCCAGTATCTCCAGATTTGATCCTTTCCCAAGTGGTTAGCATTGGTAGCCGGGCTCCATCTAATTCTTCTGGAAGAGACATGAATTTTATTCTTTCTTAATTATGAGCAGTTACCATGTATGAACCACCACTTATCTGTCAGTTTGTCATACTGTGGTGGCTTGCATTTTGCCATAATGCTGGAAGCTATGCTGCTATTATTTCAAAAATCAACAGTAGCATCACACATGATGGACAAGTTTCAGTGGTGCTCCCAGACTAAGACAGATTAGGAAGAAGGATGTGGTGGTCCATTTCTGAAAAAAAATGGCCATCGCAAACCTTATGAATAGCAGTGGAAAACTGCCTGATATAGTGGTAGTTGTTGTGTCCCTAAGGTGGGAAGGCACCAAAATACAACTGGAGAAGAGATGCCTCCTCAAAGTAGACTAGACCTTAACAATGTAGATTGAGTAAAGCTTTCAGGATCTTCTTCACCTGATGTGGCATGACTCAAAATGAGAAGGAAAAATGTTCAAACATCCATTAATAATTGGAATATGGAATGCATGAAGTAAGAATCTAGGAAAATTTGAATTTGTCAAAAATGAAATAGAACACACAAAGATCAATAACCTAGGCATTAGTGAGCTGAAATGGATTGTTATTGACTATTTAGACTCAGACAATCATATGTTCCAAGCCCCTTCTACCATGCCAGGAGTGACTAATTGAAGAGGAATGGCACTGCATTCATTGTCCGAAAGATTATTTCAAAATCTAGTCCGACATACAATGCTGTTAGTGATAGGATAATATCCATAAGACTAAAAGGAAGACCAGTTAATACAACTACAATTCAAATTTATGCACCAACTTCAAAAGCCAAAGATGAAGAAATTAAAGACTTTTACCAACTTCTGCAGTATGAAATTGACCAAACACACAATCCAGATGTATTGATTATTACTGACAACTGGAATGTAAACATTGGAACAAAGAATAAGCATGAGTAGCTGGAAAATATGACCTTGGCAATAGAAATGATGCCACAGTTTGCATGACAGAATTTTGCAAGACCAATGGCTTATTCATTGCAAATACTTTTTTCAATAACATAAACTATATAAGTGGACCTTGCCAGATAGAACACACAGGAATCTGATCAACTACATCTGTGGAAAGAGGTGATGGAGAAGATCAATATCATCAGTCAAAACAAGGCCCCAGAAGCTGACTGTGGAACAGGCCAGCAATTGTTATATGCAAATTCAATTTGAAGATGAAGAAAGTTAAAACAAGTTCACAAGAGTCAAAATATAACTTTGAATATTTTCCATCTTGATTTAGAGACCAGTGTGATAGTTAAGGTGAGCTCCGGGGCGTAGTGCCTAAGGCATGTGACTGCTAACCAGAAGGCTGGAGGTTTAAACTCACCAGCCACTCCTTAGAAGGAAGGTTGAGCAATCTACTTCCATAGTGACACTGCCTCAGAAACCCAAGGTTTGGTTTTTGGTTTTTGCAGTAGTTCAGGTTGTGTGTCAACTTGGCTGGGCCTGGTTGAGTGGCTGGGCAGCTGGATGTAGCATTCCCTGTGATGAGACTAGTAATCAACTCCATGGTGGAATCTACCGTGAGCAGCTGAGGAGCTGCCTTAGGGATGTGGTCTGCTTCCTCTATATAAGGAAAAGCCTTGGGAATGGTCTCTAGCTTATGGCATGCTTGAACCCTGCATGTAGCTGTGTTGTTGTTCAGCAGCATGCCATACTCTGCCAATCTTGGGACTTTCAATGGACTTGAAGTAATGGCTTGCCATCTGTTTTGGTAGTAGCATCAGGACTGTGCCTTTTTACTTGTCAACCTTGGTTGGTCTTGTCAGTCTCAGCAGCCAGCACCTGTCCAAGTGAAGAAAAGCCTCTAGCTTCTGTGGCCAGGAGCAGGAGGCAGAGCTGATGCCCAGGGTTGAGGGGCTTTCACCCAGCCCCTAGAGCCTGGCACTTTGAACTCAGACTTAAAGCTTCCAAACTGTAAGAGAATAAACTCCTGTTTGTTCAAGCCATCCCATTTGTGGTATTTTCTGTTAGAGCAGCACAGAGGTATCTACAACAACCATATCAAGAATAAATTTGAAAAACTGAATACTAATTAAAAACTAGATGAGTTGTGGGATGATTTCAAAGACATCATACCTGAAGAAAACGAAGTATCTTTAAAAAGACTGGGAAGAAAGAAAACAGAAAATTGGATGTCAGCAGAGAATCTGAAACTTGCTCTGGCATGTAGAATAGCTAAAGTAAATGGAAGAAATGAAAAAGAAAAAGAGCTGAACAGAAGATTTCCAAGGGCATCTTAAGAAAACAGAAGTAAAGTATCTTAATGAAATGTGCAAAGAATTGAAGTTAGAAAAAAAGGGAACTGACTCAACATTTCTCAAAGTGAAAGAACTGAAGAAAAAATTCAAGCCTTGAGTTGCACTACTGAAGGATTCCACAGGTAAAAATATTGCATGATGCAGAAAGCATTGAAAGAAAATGGAAGGGATACACAGAGTCAATGTATCAAAAAGAAAAACTGGCCAATGTTCAACCATTTCAGGAGGTAGCATACGATCACAAACTGATAGCAGTGAAGAAAGAAGTCCAAGTTGCACTGAAGTTATTGGTGATAACAAGGCTCCAGGAATTGAAAGAATATCAATTGGGGTGTTTCAACAATCAATGCAGCACTGAAAGTGCTCACTCATCATTGTGAAGAAGTCTGGAAGACAGTTACCTCAACAAACTATTGGAAGAGATCCATATTTGTACCCATTTCAAGGAAGGATTGTCACAAAGAATGCAGAAATTATCAAACAATACAATATCACACAAGTAAAATATTGCTGAAGATAATTAAAAAATGGTTGCAGAAGTATATCAATAGGGAACTGCCAGAAATGCAAGCTGGATTCAGAAGAGAATGTGGAATGAGGGATATCATTGGTGACATCAGATGGATCTTTGTTGAAAGCAGAGAATACAAGAAAGATGTTTTCCTGTTTTATTGGTGGGTTCAAAGAGCTGATCTTTTTGTTAGCAGCTGAATGTTTTAACTACTGTGCCACTAGAGCTCCTTGAACATATATATGCTACATAAAATAATTTTATTTTTTTCAAAATAAAGACTTTTAAAATTAAATCCAGAAGGTATTTTCATCTTTGTAATTACAGTACAATTCATCACTTTTATATAGCCTTTCTCACCATCATATTGTTACTCTCCCCAAAATGATTGGATGGGATTATGCAAATGAGGTGCTTGTGGCCCAACAAAGGGATGGGACAGCTTGCTAAAAATGTAAATTAGGTGCACGACACCCATGTTGGGGTGTTGTTGTTAGGTGACATCAAGTCAGCTTCAACTCATGGCAACCCAAACAGAACAAAATACTGCTCAGTCCTGTGCCAGTCTCACAATCCTTGATATACCTGAGCCCACCATTGCAGCCCCTGTTTCAGTACATTTCATTGATAATCTTCCCCTTTTTTGTTGACCCTCCGCTTTACCAAGCATGATATCCTTCTCCATGGAATGGTCCCTTCTGACAACATGACCAAAGTGTTGTTGTTGTTGTTGTTAAGTGCTGTCGAGTCATTTCCGACTCATAGTGACCCCATGCACAGCAGAACGAAACACTGCCCTAACCCGTGCCAGCCCCACAATCCCTGCTATACTTGAGC